>NC_090794.1:5237500-5382500 GCF_040054535.1 Antennarius striatus
TGGGGTATTAATCACACTCAGAAACACACACACCTATACGCAGAAATGCACACCCACAGTCCGGTCCCGAGACGGGGCGGAAAGGTCACTTCATGGGGAGGTTGGTATTCAGAAAACGTTTATAATCGTAAGGATGCAGGCAGATTCAATCTCACATCTGGTTTACGATTTCAGGTGAGTCTTTTCTTGTTCTTTTGACTCATCCTGCATAGAAAAGGGTTTGGGTGTATGTTCAGAATTACATGTCTTACTGAAATAAAGTACATTTTCTTTGTTTCTTACCAGCAGATCTGTCCTTACAAACTCATCTTGTGTTGCTACAGCTTTATTTGTAATTCCAGTGACTATGAAAACATCTCCTGACATATGAACCTAGCAGGAAGAATATTTGTATATATGCAAAGTGGAGAATGAACAAGTTGAAGGTTCTAGAAACCAAGGCTTTATGAAGGTAAAGGTTTCGTAATCTATTTCAACATCTTGAAAATCAGATCCTACATTCTTCGCGTCAAAAAATACATTTTAATAACTTCTCATGACTTTTTTTTATTTTCAAGAATCAGTTCTTCACTCCGATCCATCACACTGAGCAGGAACAACGTTGCAGAGTAACACTGGATATGTATGAGGTATTAGGCCTCTGCTGTTAAAGCACAAAAATGACAAATGACTGATGATCAGACTGGAGAACTACTGAAGTCTGAAGAAATAAAAAAAATGAAACCCAGCAGGCAGATTGTTTTTCCAAAACAGCACTTTTAATTCAAACATCCAACAGAATTAATATCTATAAAGACATTACATTTACTGTATTATCTAGCAGTTGGAATTCTTCCAGCTGCAGCCAGCCAAAGCAGGATTCATTCAAACGCATGAACCAGTTTCTATCAAATAGAAAAAAGTAAGAGTTTCTGTAACAGCACTGACGTAAAAAAAACCCAATACATTGTAGTTTGTCAAAAATACAAGGACTGACATTTCACAGTGGAGGAGAGAGTTTAAAAATCCATTTCTGTCACCATGTGCATGAGAAAGAAAAGCATGCAGCAGGACGATGAACCACATTTATAAGCAGACAAACAGAAGAGTCCCTTCAGCTATTCTGACTTTTTAGGTGATTTTTTTTTATTCTTTCTGCATCTCCCTTTAATTTCCCTGCTTTCCTATAAAGAAGTAATAGAGCCCTGTAAACACATGAGATCACAATCTACAACTTTACAACATAGTTTATATTCAGGCCTGGATGTGTTTACATTTTATTAGACAAATTACCAATAACACCCAGACAAGGCGTTTGATTGGTAGGCGTAACCCAGTTATATAATTGCAACCGTACTAAAATAAACAGAGAAAAGTGTTACTCTTAGTCTTGTATGAACATTTTAGGATGCTAACAGTTGCTAATTTGTGCTATTGTGCAGCACAGCTAGGACCACTGCTGGTCTGAGGTGAAAAACCAAAGTGTTGGGCAAATTCATAATTTTCTTTGATGATGGCACTAAAGTAACATTACCAAACCATGCAGCAGTCACACACTAATATACAGTATAAACCAAGGCCAGGATCAATCCTCTGGGGATCATGAAAGTCGGTATAAAATGCCATCGCAACTCATCTAAGGGCCGTAGATGAGTTGTGGACTGCTGGACAGGCGGACATTGCCATTCCCTCAAACCCACACCAGCTCAGATTGCTAAAAATATTTCCTAACACACAAACGGGATGAAAAGTCACTACAGGAAAGGAAAAAAAAAGATGGAGACTAATGGACAGCAGGTATCAGAAAGAGAGACAAAAACTAATCTCATCCATCTGCTCAGGTCAGATTTCACAGAGGAAATGGTTTTCGCTCTCCCTCTTCATTCTTCATTGATTCGTCCTTCTCTTCATTCTCTCTTGTTAGTTCCATCGCTCCTGCTTTTCTCCCACCTTCAGATGGATAGATGAAGGGATGGATGGTGCATTTGTCTTGCAGGTGTGTTTCCTGTTACTGCGAAAAACACTCTGGAGAGCAAAGATGAGAAAGATGAGGTGAGTTGCGTTGCATGAGTATTAAAATGTTCATCACCTGTAAATCACCACTTTGATAAATAAATATTTTAGCATCCTGTTTTTCCTTCATGATTGTTTGTGGTCCACTTCACCGTGTATCACTTTGACTTGTTGGCATTCGGCCGCATGATGGAGATGAAGATATTTGGCATTCTCACCGGAGAATATGTCATTAAGTTCATTGATTTCCTCCTGAACTCTGAGGAGGAGGAGGTCCTGCAGCATCTCCTGCTGCTGCTCCTCCGCCATCACCCCGAGAAGCTCCAGGTGATGATCCTTTAATCTCAGCAACGCCCGGCCTGGAATGGAGATACATGTGTCTATTCATTTCAAATTGGATATGTATTGAGCTTCATTAAGGTGCATGATGACATCTTAACTAAATGGCTTTTCATCTAACGCTCATGCCGATTAAGTTGGATTTAATGCATGACTTGTACCTGATATGGCGTGTTTAATTACGGCTTTCTGGAGCGTGTTCATGTGCTCTGGATACTGATCTTGAAGCCACCCCAGCACCTCTTCCACAGACCAGAGAGACACTCGCTTCTGCATGTCCATCACCCTAAACCCTCATCAGCAACACCCTGAGAAAACAAAATAAGCAAAGAATAGAAGGAAATATATCCAGTATTCCTCTCAGCCTTATCCTCCAGGGCAGCGCTGCTGTCAGCCCAGATCTGCTAAACTGTTGATGTGACCTTTACAGTGGGCCGGGCTGGTTATTGGGTTATAAATACAGGAATGTAATAGTCTGCTTTAATTAAGAGGGAGGTGTGATTGGCCAGGGCGGTAACACAGTCCCGGTGGAGTAATTGACATACAACAGTGGAGGCTTTTACACCAGGGGTAGACTCAGAGGAGACTTCACTTCAGTGTCTACCGCAAATCTCACCATAATTGATGATTTTCTGCCTGAGGACGGCGTTTCTTAAACTATAAGACTCCCACACCGGACTGCAACTGGTCTGGAAGGGGATAAAGTGACTGCACATACAGCTCATGTCATCATTTACATTCACTCTGCAGTAACAGCTGAATCAGGACTTGTAAAAAAAAAATAAAAAAAAATAAAGTAATATCCAGTAAAAAGCAGAGTGGCAAATTAGCTTTTTGCACCACTTACTGATTTCGTGAAATTTTCACATTATGCCGATCTCCACTACATGTAACAGCAAAAAATACATCATATACATCACAAATAGGGACAATTGATCTGCGGCTATTTAAATGTTATTAATCTCACTGTCAAGATGGCTCTCTTACTTTCTCCAGCACTGTCTGTCATACATTATCTGCTCCTGTCAACTCCTCCTTCTCCTTCTGCTCTGACAGCTTTATTGAGCTTCAGGGTAGCTGCTTTGAATGTGTGGGCAGCTGTTTTTCTCTGCAATTCGATTTCTTGCAACTATAAAGCACTCAGATAGTCACTAAAAAAAAATATCAGAAAATGGTTTCCTCACGAAGAGTATTTTTGACCACTTTCGGCAGCATTCAGAAGTCTGACAGCTGGGGAGCAGGGAATTCTCCAAGACAGTTCCAGATCTATTATACAGATTTTTTTTAAAAAAACTAACTTCATATGAGCTGAGCTACACATCGATGTCAGTGCTGTGTTTATTTCCCACTCTTGTCCTCGTTCAAATACGCATTTTCATATCCCACATCCAAACCATGACCAGATCTGTTGCAGCTTGTCCTATCAGGGGGCAGAGGAAGACTTTGATTGTAAGTTTAAGGCATTGTAACCTCCATTATTGCATATCCTGGTTTGCTTGCAGAATGACCTCATGTCTTATGTATTTAAGGCGTTCCTGCTCCGTGTTCTAGCTTGACTCCTTCAGTTTTAAGCTTCTTATCAGCTCCTTTTCGTGTCACCTCAAGGCGAATAATACACAATACAGTATTCACAATTTCAAAAATTAAATGGCGTTTACAGTTTAATGATGTAAAATACAACAGAAACTAACTAAATGGTTTTAAATATTTCCTCTTCGCCTTAACTTTGTTGAAATGCCTGTTCTGGCAAATAACGCCTGGAGAAAACGCTCATAACCTTGTTGTATAGTTTGTGGTTTGGTACACCTGGGACTCTTGGGGGGGGGGGGTGTACAGGAAGACAACACCCAGTCGCAAAAACAACACAATCATGTCTGTAAAACGTTACGAAGCACTTTATAAGTGGAAAAATATGCAATATTTACCTCCACTCAGGTCCGTTTGATAAAATTAATGGCGACCCTTGTTTGTACCTGCTCTGTCCGTGACGGTGGAGGCGGGGCATTCCTCTCTACGCCCCGCCCAGATCCCCCTCTCAACTGTGCACGCGCTTGGCATTGAACAGTCCCGCCGGCTGAGTTAATACTATGGCGACGCCAATGCCCGCCCCACATACATGAATTCTAACCAATCATCACCGCTCATTGCCAAAATATACAACACAAACTCCCAAAGCAGCACGTATTAGCCAATCAGAGGCAGGGTAGAGTGTATTTTTTTTCTTGGAAGCAGCAAGCGACGTTTATTTAGACTGTAAGTATGAATAAACTGTTATCAAGGTCATTTCTTAACCGGATAAGTAACTGGTTACATAAAATTGATTTTATTTGGAAAATCAATCTTCTTAGTTTTCTTTTTCTTTTTCTTCTTCTTCTTCTTATTGTATGTCTGATTGCAGTGAACTATCTCACACTCCAGTCACTGCCAGTCAACAGCATGTTTTGTACCCAGAAAAAAATGTTTTAAGTTGTTTTTACAACAAACTAAAGGCATGCAAGGTCTGAATCTAGGACAGTTTTTTCCTGATAAATTATTTTTTTATAATTCGGCAAAACAACAAACAGCCACATCAGAACTCAGTGACCAGGAGATATACCGACTCAAAAAGCAAATGAATTAAGTCTGTAACCAACTGTGTTTTTAATTTTGATGAGACTGACTGTTTTATTATTCTTCCTATTTAGTTATTTTAAGGTTCTTTTAACTTTTCCCTCATCATGGATTCTTTTAGAGTGTGGACGTTAAACGTAAATGGAGCCAGAGAAGAAAGGAAAAGGGCACTGGTTTTTGACACAGCAAGGAGGAAAACAATTGATGTTCTGTTTTTACAAGAAACACACAGCGATGAGAGCAATGAGGTGGACTGGATGAAAAAGTGGGAAGGACAGGTGGTCCAGAGCCATAACACCACGCTGAGTGGTGGAGTGGGCTTCCTGTTCTCTAGAACTTTTAACCCAACATCTCTGGAGGTCGAGCATGTCGTAAAGGGGAGATGTCTTTTCGCAAAGGCACATTTTGAGCACCGCACCCTGGTTTTTGTGAAGCTTTGCAGAACCAGGACCATGACCCTCCGGCAGCTGGTGGACAACGCCGGGCCAGCGTTGGCGGATGCCCAGGCTGCGAGCTCCCTGCTGAACATCCAGTCCACCAGGGGGGCTCAAAGGGTGCTACAACTGTGGAGGCAAAGACTCTCCGGGAGGGAGAGAAGCCTCCTCCTGGACTATAGTACAGGGACTGTGCCTGACAATAAAGATCCTTTCCCTGAGGTCCACATCAGTCCCCTGTTTGGAGAGCTGGAGGGTCCTCTCCTCGGAGATGATCGAGAAATCAGCCTGCACACAGCCAACCAAAAAATACTGTACAAATACTGTGTAAAAGTAATCAACAAGAAAGGCCTGTGTGACAGCGTCCACTGCCTGGGCAAACAGGATGATGGGAAATGGACCTGACCCACATTGGGGACTTCTATACAAACCTCCCCTCAAGAAAAAAAACAGGCGACCTCCAGTGGAGAATTTTACACGGTGCCATCGGTTTCCAATGCTTTTATCTGTTTTTAACCCTGCTGTGTCCAGCCAGTGTCCCTTCTGTCCCCTTCGTGAGACAGTCTTTCATGCTGTGAGTGAGTGTAAGAGACTTGCAGTGTTTATAAAATGACAAAATACCTAAATAACTTTAGGAACATCTGGTGTCACAAAAATGTCCAATGCACTTTAGTTGATGATCAACTCACTCTTGCAAATTTCCTGATATAATGCACTGATTTTTAAATTGTATTTCTTTTTATTGGTTTTTTAGTATTTTTGAAGCACTTTAGCACTTTTCATCTAATGTAAAATTGTGAAATGTTTGAGTGCAATTAAAGTTTTTTTTGCAAAAATTAAAAAAAATCTTCTTCGTATTATCATCATCATCATCATCATTATTTTTATTATTATTATTAAGTTATAAAATAATAATAATGTTATAATTATTATGTGTTTGACATGGTGCAACTTGAGCATCTAATATTGCCACAGATCAATAATTATTGCTACCATATTCATTTCCGCAATTGTTAAGCACTGTATTTACTTTTCCCCGTCTGATTCTGCTAACGAAACTTGTTCAAACCATCTACCGGTAGTTCGTCCATGTACCCGACAGAGGGCGCCAGCGCACAGCGGGTGGAGTCAGCGCCGTCCACCTCCATCGTCCTGTCCACCAGCTGCAGGGCAGGCAGGGAAACTCCAGAGTTTGGTGACGGTCACGTGACGATGTTGTTGGTATATTACCACAAATGTCTGCTTATTCCCCTCTGAGCAGCTGTTTACTGTGTCTGCGGGTCCGAGGGAGAAAGTGTCTGCATGGTTCACCGCCTCGTCGTCTCAGCTGACAGACTGACCGGAGGACGCCTGGAGTTACAGCGACAGGATCCGGAGAATGATGACCGACTCGGAACACTGATTGTTTTTATTTGATTCACATTGACAGCTGACAAGGTGAGATCATGTTATCTGTTTATTTAATTATTTATTTGCTGTAGTTAGTATAGTTATCCTAGGTATTTACTTGGTTAATCAGTTAGTTATCATGATCTCTTTACATTATTCTTTAAAAAAAATTGCTCACATTGTGTTTTGAGTCTGCAGACTGCACCTGTTTTAAACCTGTATTGACCATATCATCTAACGGAGCTTTTTAAACGTGTGATTTACTGTATTACATGGTTGGCACCTTTAGGGTTCAGTAAATCCTTACACATTAGTAAATTTAGTGCTGGGTAATGTGTTACAGATGGCCTTGAAATAGTTCAGTGATGAATGGATGGATGAATAGTTGTGGAGTGTTGACAGGTTAATGCTGTTTGCTGAGCATACCCTGCATCTCCAAGGGGTTAGGGTTAGGGTTAGGGTTAGATCAGGGTTAGGGTTTGCACTTTATTGCTTGGTTCAGTGTTGATCTCTTATTGTGGCGAACTGGTTTGCAGCTTCAATGGCATAGTCAATGACAGCAGTTACAATGCAATAGAAGTCATCTGCAGAATATTGATAGGTTATACTTCATGCATCTTGGTTAAAGTTTTGATTTGCAGGGAAACGTGGATTAATATCTTTCAAACAAGTTCAATTAAGCTCCTTAGCTAAATTTATAAATCCAAATCTTATGCATGTATATTCTCATAGATGTCCTGCCTCAGATGTACTGGTTCCCCTTGACCTGCAGACAATCGGACACTCAGTTGGAGGCAGACTTTAACTGTGGATGACACATGAGAAGAAAATTGTTTCCTGTCTTACTGAGTGAATCTTTTCTTTCACTTTCACCCCCAGTTCACCAAACAGCCATGGTCTCTCTCTGTCTCCTTAAATTAGCTACAGGCTGGAATGTAATTAAGTGGGCCATCTGCATTCACTCAAATGCTGTTTTTTTGGATAGACAGTGGTTAATCTCATTATTAAGATTTTGACATTAAAAGTACACACTTAAAGAACCTTCTGTTAAAGATACAACCAGTGGTTCCAACCCTTTGTCTCATAAACTCTACAAAGAAGTATTGTCTCCTCAACACAGCAATGCCACCAATCAAATGTCGATAACTAATTCAGGGTCAAACAGGGAAAAATGGAAAAGGCAAGTGGGGTCTTCCCAATCTTGGGTCCTCTATCAAAGGGCTGGGAATCTGGGGGTTCTGTACAGTGTCTTAGCTGTTGATTGGACAGTGTCTCATAAGTAAAATCTGGAATCTGCTTGAACCTCTCTTCCAATTTGGGGTAACAGCTTGTAATACTCAGACCGCCTCTGGGACATCTTTGGCTTTTCACCCTCCACATCTGTTCCAGCTGCTCCTTCAGATGGCAGTGCATTCTTCTCAATTTTGTCTTGGTCCATATATGTTACTGTCCTTGCCTCTGTTGCTCCCATTGGCCTGATTGATGACCTGTGTGATTGGAGTTGGCTTCTAGAGATGTGTTCCTCACTCCTATTGTTGAAGCAGGTTATCAGTGCTGTTGTATATGAGCCCTTGAGTCATAGACTGCTTATTTGGACTGGAAGCAAAAACATGCTTATCTTTCTGTATAGAAATCCACAACATTCTGGTAAGATTATCAAAAGCAAAAACACATCACGTCTGTTGCAGCTATGCTTCTTCTTGGCTTGTCGTCAGGCTGCACTTTGAGTTGTTTGTGCTGATTGAACGGAGCTATGAGAAGGAAAGCCCCCAGTAATGTGAGGGATGAGGAAAGTGAAAATGTGTTTCCCATAAGGGTTCAATCACAGAGTCTCTCTAGATTTAATCTCCCTCAGCTTTTTGGCACCGTGATGAACACCTGATGTTGTTCGGTAGAGGCGTCTTTAAGTGATGCAAATCTGGATGCATGAAGAGAGGAAGTCATAAAAGAAAAGAAGGGTTTGTTTTGGCATTGAGTGTCCTGCAAATCATTGTGTTTTAGGCCTTCTGTTAGAGTTACTGCTTCTGAACGATTTTGTGGAAATGTGCAGGTAGAGTTCACCTGTATTTGTTGTGTGCTTGAATCTGAGACCTATTGTGCATGTTTGCTGTGTTAAATGAGGTTTCCATACTTAAAACTCATGGATTTATCTATTGTTGTAGAGTCTTTGCTTTCCCACCGTCCTTTGTTGGCACTGACTGCCACAGGCCAACTGAGAATGTGATAACCTATTAAATCCCACCAAACTCTGTGTAATTAGAAGATAACTCACTTCATGCTCTCAGACACTCACACACTAACACAACCTCTGCAGACACACAAATATCTGCAGGGGTACGGAGCGCCGATGGAATCTCCTAGCAGCCCAAATAGTTCCTGCATAGTTCCACTCTAAATGCCAACCTGACCCCCTCGTCCTTCTGTAATGAGAAAGTCCAGACTGAGTGCTTTTTAATGACTTTGTCAAACACGCACTGACATGCAGCTGGGATTTTTTGGGGAGTTTAACCCCATCAACTTTTTGCTGGATCAGGTTTGATTTGATCCCTCGGAGACTCTGAGGTTAAGAGAAGTCTGACTCAGCCCCAGTCGTGAGTCTTACTGTATGTGTTTGTTCTGTGCTCCTATCCTTTTCATTTATATTGCGGCCATATTTGATTTACATCATGCACAGCGTGGGAAACTGCAACACCCAAACTGGGAGAGCAAATGTACTCAGCTTAGAGTAAATATTATCCACTGTATGAATGGAAGGCGTGATAGAATTAATCTGCACAAAGAGCGATGATGGTTGTTCATATAGAGAGACAAAGTGGAATACTTCAAAAGATAAAGTCAATAAAATGTCTTTTAACTAAACATCTTCATAGATGCACCTGCTGGATGACAATGTGATTAATGTGGAATTACTTACTGGCTGCTGTCCTTGCTGCTTTTATTAGATTCTTGTAGTAATGACATTTTGTAGCAGCTTGCATCTACTAGTAAAAGTAGGCCTCACATCTCATGAGACTCTTACCGGACTCAACTGCCTTCACCATATGATGTGAATGCATCACTATTCTTACTTATGCTGCAGAAAATCCATCTGCACTTTGAAGGTCAAGATGAAAAACATAGACAACAGGGTTTATTCATTTTTTGGAGGGCAAGCCCAGAACATACTTACTGGGAAACATCCCAGGATCTCCCTGTAAAGAGATGGAGGACGTGGCTACAAACGGGCATCATGGGTCAAAGCACTGTGCGGCTGGCAGCATGATATTTGTGGCGTCAACACTTCCATTTTGGCTAATGCTCATGTGTTTTAAAGTCTTCTGGAGAAGCAGAATACATAAATAAGGACCTTACCTGGGCTGATAATTTGTTCTTATCCCATGTCCAATAAGTTACACAAAGATGTGTACATTTGTTCAGCAACTTTTTTGCTTGATATATATTAAAAAAAGATGAAATAGAGCAAAATCCTAAACCCAGCCAAGTTTTGGCAGAAGAAATAAATCATCTTACACTAAAACCTCACCTCACACCACAAGGACTTATTTTTCTTTGTTTAGCTTGGACCTACACATGAATGTGTGTGTGTGTGTGTGTGTGTGTGTGTGTGTGTGTGTGTGTGTGTGTGTGTGTGTGTGTGTGTGTGTGTGTGTGTGTGTGTGTGTGTGTGTGTGTGTGTGTGTGTGTGTGTGTGTGTGTGTGTGTGTGTGCGTCTGCTTCACAGCACTTTAGGGCATCAAATAAAATAAACACACATTACATGCATACATCTGAACCCCCTAAGGACACCCAGCGATGAAATGCACACGATCCACAAGAGCTGATCAAGCAGGTCGATGACGAACCACCCGAAAGCTGAAGTTTGTGGTCTCGTTTTCCTGGAAGGGTTGATTCCCACAGGGATTTAAATGGTTTATTAAAGAATAAACGTATGTACGTTTAAGTTAAAAATGATTCAAGTGGATCCAATCCATACAGGAAAGTTTTCCTCCACCTGTATGAAAACTTTTGTTTTAATCTTCATTCTTTTATTGCATAACTTGTGTGTATTTCACTACACCTTACTTATGTGTTTCTTTTCTTATCAGTCAGGAGGAAATGGAGAGCAAGGCCATGTATCTGAGCACATATGAAGAGAGAGAGAACGGCTCCATGTATGAAGAGGCCTACGATGGACACAACCTGTCCAAACTGCACCTGTGTGATGAAGGTGGGGAAAACAGTTACTCTCTTTTTTAATTCTGCATCATATACCACTTTATTTCAATCAGTGACGAAGGACGGCTTGGAAAGTTTTCTGGTAACGGAAGCGTGAGAGAGAAACCAGATGAATGGACTGTTGAATGGACCGCAATGTCTTCAAGTAAAGAAACAGTGATGCAGAAAAAAATCAAAATAGCTACCATTATTCATGTGTTACACTGTGTGATCATTCATTTGCTGGCCTGACGTCACACACTGAACCATTTCTAGAATTACACAGAAATGCTTTTACTAATAACCAATGCAGACCTGTTCAAGTACACCAACACACTCACAACTAAAGTTGCTTCTTGGAATTCAGTCCTCTCCTCTGGCCATGGTCATCTATAAAAGCCAGGAATGTCAGTGGTGTGCGTGGTTTTTTGTGTGTGTGATTGTGTGTGTGTCTGTGTGTGTGCGCAGGTACAGCTGCAGCAAATCCACAGTTGACCATGTGCTGTTCTCAGGTTTCCACCCAGAGCTGTGAGAGTTTGGTGGGAAAAGTCTTAAGTGAGCATTAACTGAAGAATTTGTTGACATTTAAACGGAGGGTGGACAATGACCTCACACATCAGATGTCATCGTCCAACTTTTTGAATCCGAGGACATTTTCACACATCGTTTAATTATGGAAGACATGTGTGATCCAGCTATTGTTCCCATTATTGCAACATCACTCTGCATCATGTGTGAACAACACTGCACTGTGGGTAAAAACCCTTTTTTTTCCCCAGGAAGTAGAATTAGGACTAGTAAAACTGACCATACAGCTGGCGTAAAGCTCTCAAGAGTCTCCATCATGGGCTTCATGTGTAGATTCGTTTAGCAGCACATTAGAATTAATTTGAACAGGATATGTTCATACAAAATTAGTGTGTTATTACCTTTTCCTGTTTTCTGTTCACACACCATTTGATCTGAAAGTAGAAGAAACAATCCTTTTCATTTTTAGGGATAGTAACTGGATTGGATTGGATCAGCCTTTCCTCAAATCAAAGAATTAATTATAGATGAACAATAGCTCCCAGGCCAACTAAGGCAACCAACTATGGAAGCAAACTGTGTTTCAGGAACATGTCCAAACATTCTACAAGAGAGTCAAGACTGAAGACAGAATAAATCAATTTAAAAATGACCTTTTAAGTCAAAACTGGTCTGGTGTTTACAGTGCTGAGGATGTTAACACTGCATATGACTATTTCATTGGTAAAATAGAAAAAACTGTAGAATAGAAAAATAGAAATTGAAAAATATGCAGTGCCTGGTGAAGAAAATCCATATAAAAAAAGGGGGTGAAGAAGCCATGGATGACTATGTCACTGGTAAATGCCTGTCGAAAAGAGGATATGTTATATAAAAGGTTTATTAGGCAAAGAACAGAACAAGCAGGTGCTAGATATAAGATTTATATAAATAAATCAAATGCTATAATAAGAATTTGTAAGAAAGAATACTATAGTAATCTCCTAGAAGAAAATAAGAATTACACCAAAAAACTCTGGAACATACAGTAGTGAACAATGTCATAAAACAAAAGAAGGCCAAACCATCCTATTCAGAATACTTTAATCTTAAAAATATGAAATTAGAGGACGTGGATGAAGTTGCTAATAAATTAAATAATTTTTTTGTGAGTGTCGGGTCTGAGCTGGTAGAAAACATTCCTGTCTCACACTTGCACTGGGATCATTTTGATAACGATGGAGGAAGAAACCCTAACTCAATGTTTCTGGCACCAGTGAAGGACACGGAGATAAGACACCTGGTCAGCCGATGCGTAGCAAAAACGTCTACTGATGTGACTGAATTCGATATGAAACTAATCAAGGACATACTTGAAGGAATATTAGCACCACTGACACACATATGTAATCTGTCATTTCAAACTGGGGTGTTTCTCAACAGAATGAAAATTGTCAAAGTTGTATCTATATGTTAGAACGGTGATGCAAAAAATTGTATGAATTATAAACCTGTTTCAATACTACTACAGTTATCAAAAATCCTAGAAAAGCTGTTTATAACAGACTGGATTAATTCATAACAAAGCATTATCTTCTAAGTAACAGTCAGCAAACAAGAACTACATTAAAAATATTTTCATTATTTTTTACTGGTGTCAAACTATGGAACACATTGGACAATGAAGTTAGGAGTCTAGGCACGCTATCTGCCTTTAGAAGAGCATTTAAAAACTCGACTTTGCAAGGTTATAGTTCTGATGTAAATGGTGGTTAACATCTTAGACTATTATGGCTTATTAAACTACATGTGTCATGCCTGTGAAAAATATCACTGTGACCTTAGGGTAACAAATGAGATGGTAGATGATAGTTCGAATAGTAGTCAATGCACACAAGATGTGACTACTTGACATGGGAAAGGAAAGGTTTACATCACTCGGAATGGACCATTACAGGTCATTAACTAAATTTGAAGTCACTCCAAGAACTGATGAAAACATGTACAAACACGCATGTCTATTGGAACTGAATGGATGGTTCAAAACAGCAATTTACCAAAATAAAATAATCTAAATGGGACATTTAATGTATGAATTTGGTTGATAATGTGTTGTAATGAGATATCGTTGAATCCAAATGACTTCTACCCGTCAACGTGTTTTCTTTTACGGATATTGTTTTTGATGTTGCAAAAGTGATGAAGGTGAAGTCTGCTCTAATAAAATGTCCAGAAAGAAAAAAACTAAATAAATAAAAGCACATTTACAGAAATGTCAATTAGTGTGATTGTCCCTGTTAAATGTACCAGTTACATAATAGCTACTCTATTCGGAACTTAATATCTTTGTATTTTATTGTGTTTCTTGATTAAAACAATTTGTGTTAAATTAAATCTCCAGTTATTAGCCTAACCCAGTGAAACTAATCACATTATAAATGGGAGGTCTGGATCCAATCCAGAATGTAATAAAGTCTTTCTTCCTGCATGCCCATGAAAATTGCTATTAAGGGAATATTGCAAGCTTGGACCAACATGCTTATTTATGTTCTTTCCAAGCCTTATATGATATTACTTTCATGCCTTGTATTAGATGATTAGCCTAGCATAGCATTAAGACTGGTAACACTAGAAACACCTAACTTAACTGAACATTCATCATTAAAAGCAGCTCTTTTGATTTTAACCTGTACATGTAGAACTATGTGATATTTTCCCCACTAAGCTGTGTGCTGTTTTATTGTCCCGTCTGTTTTTATGGTGTTTACATGATGTGCGTTTGTTTTGTTCATTTTATTTAAACTGTGTTTTAAAATCCAGCGAGTTTAACTAGAGGCTGTTACAAGCACAGTCTTCTGTTCTTTGCATTCCGTCCACGTGACACACACACACACACACACACACTTTTGAGCCAGCTGTGTTTGTCTTACTCCGGAGAAGTGTGTGTTCTACATCACAGGAGGGAAATGTGTGCCTTTATGTGCGCATATGTGTGTGTCTGTTTGTAAACCAGCATCCAATCCACTGACAGTTTGTCACGGTCCATCTGAATCTACACTATGTGTGTGTGTGTATGTGTGCGGGGGGGGGGGGGTGTTCCTGCAATATCAGTGTTTATATTTAAAGGTCAGACTCAAGCCAACATCACGGCTGTCCACAGGAAGGTCATTAATCCCAGAATATTCTGGTGGGTGGAGTATCTTTCATTCTATATTTCACTTCCTCTCCAGATTTCCTTAAATTAACTATTGATTACATTTTGTTAGCTCTAAACAGACCTTTAGTGACTTCAACTTTTTAAATACTCTTCCGTCTTTCTGTAAGAAGATGAAATCCAGGTGAGGGTGAGCGTCTGTTACCTTTTGTGGGTTTTCTTAACTGTTCAAAAGTGAGTTACTGAAAACACGACCCTTATTGTGTTTAAGCTCCATGTTAACAACCCTCTTTTCTTACACATTTTCCCATCAACTTGTTAACAAGCTTTCTGAGGGATGGTTCTGGTTTATCGAAGGCAAAAGACCAAACAGCATTAATGAAAACCATCTTTGTAAAAAAAAAAAAAAAGACTAATTCTAAATGTTCTATTGATAAGAAAGTCAATTGTTCTGCATCTGCAAAGTGTTTCCACCTGTATTTTGAGTTCCATCTCTGATCCTTTTGTCTTTGTCAGGTTCTGCTAAGCGTCGCAGGAAGCAGGATCAGTGCTGTGGTCAGCTCAACTCTCTGTCCGCCATCAAGTACGCCATTGTTTCCCTCTATATCCTGGTTCTACTCACCATCTTCGGACTCTGTCTGGCTGGTAGGTTGGAAGGATGGGAGGAGTGTGGAATTGTTACCTGGCTCCAGATGTTCGTTAGATCTTATGGGGATGTCATTAAAAACCTTCAGGATCACGATGATCACCAAATCTATATGATTTGTACCTCTCCTAAACTTTTGAGAGCACATTCGTGCATCCACATGCTAACTCGGTGTGGCAGGTTTAAACTTGACTCCCCCATGTGAAGCTGTTGTGTCCCGGCATTGTGGAAGCATAACAGGCTTAACCTTTCAGACAGCCGTATAAAAATCAAAGAGCAGATAAAGCGCGATGGTGGCTGGTTCCACTGAGCTGCATATTCCTGATACTCCTGTGGAGATGCCAGGAGTCTGCCTGTAAGGGATTTTATCAGAAATCTTTTTCATGACAGCTTCTCGGGGCGATGGAAAAAACATCACCTGTGGAATTGTTTCCGTTCGCATGCGTTTGCAGGTCTTGCATTTAAAAATGCTTGATGAAACAAACAAACTGGTTCACATGCAAAAATGTGCCTTAGTAAATCTGGGGGATTACTAGACAGAAATATAGGGATCCTGATCCTGTGGCAGACACACCAATTACATGCTTAGCTTGTCACGCAAACAAGTGGGGGATCTTGAAGCTCTCTACGTAATGCGTGGCACATTCTTGAACTCTGGGCTGAGTTACGTGCTTGTTTTGACCTTATCAAACCTTTGAAACAGGACCTCATGCTCCAGCTACCTGCTGATTGGAGACGACAAAGAAGAGCAACAGAACGGGTGGAAATGTCAGTGATCACAAGAAAAAGTTCCATATTATATCTTGAAATGAATACCGCCTTGCTCAGAGACCGATCACTGCTGTGTGTGTGACAGGGGAGGTAGCTTAATGATTAGCTTACCGACCCAAAATGTTTCCAAAACAGGAAAACCACCCAGTCCTGAATCATTTTGACAAACTTCTGCTTCTACTGACTTCCAAAGCTCTTCTGCCTCTCAAGCATCACATGTCTCAGTGATTGGCGTGCAGCAGGAGAAAATGTGGAAATTTGGACCTGTGAGCTGTGGAAATTAGATTTAGCTGTTGTTATTTTATATCACTCACCCTGTGACATGGTGTTGTAATAGATTCCAGCGTCTTTCAGATCTCACACCGTCGCTGTTCCTTCTTCTCTTGGTTCGTTTGGAAAAACCCTGGCGTGATGCCACAACAGTCCCACGGCCAAATCACCCCAATGTGTGTGTGTGTGTGTGTGTGTGTGTGTGTGTGTTTGTGTGTGGTTTTATGTCTTTGGCTTCCCTTTAAAAGTCAACTCTGTTATTAGAGTGAGAAGACAAAGAGAGGATGACGGACACAGAATGAAAAGGTTAAAGGCCAGAATAATTACGGCCGATAGAGTGGGACAGTGAAGCGACAGAACCTTCTGGCTTCAGACCGGTCGATCCTGGAGGAGTCGACCGCTCTAACTAATCCTAATATCATTTCAAGACCCCCCCTCTTTCTTGCTTCCCCTTCCCACCCGGTTGATGCCATTAAATAGACGAGGCTGTGGACGTATTCCCAGGTCCTGATTTGCTGTCACCACAGAGGTATTTGGTTATTTAAGGCTTTCAGATGAGGCTGTTTTAGAAAAGCAATCAAACCAGACTTTTCAGTCGTCCTGTCTTAATTAAATGCCATCCATCCAAAAGCTAAGTGGCTCCAGCATAACAACAGGGGAGGCCCCTTTCGCCACACACACACACACACACACATTTACGTGATGCAAAATGAATCGTCGCTGGCTGCCAGCTTTCCAAATGCGAGCGCGGATTCAACTCCGTTATCCACATTTGCTTTCTGTTTGAGTTCTCTGTCAACTTTTTTGTTTTGTCCAACTACTATGTTTCCTCCCTGGCTTCCTCCCAGCCTCAAGGCTCTGCCAACGTCTTCCATGCATTCAAACAAATCCATATTTCATAGCTAGCAGGATTGCGGAACCACATCTTTAGCTGGAAACATCTGCATTCATAACATGACGAGCACAAGGCGACATTCGCTGCGGCAGCTCATTGGATCCTAAATCTTATTTTTAGGGGCAAGTGAGGAGGAAGGAGGGTGATAAACGGAACCAGAGACAAGATAAAACTGAGGATGGAGGAGCCAGATGTATCCTGCTCCATTCACCGTCACCAGGATGTTTAAAGCTGTATTATCAGTGCATTATCTCCACCAAGCTAACCAGCAGATACAACACAGCACAGACGGTCCAATCGGCTAGAACTCCCACGGTCAAACCCTTTGATAGTCCCTATCTGAGCCTGCTTAAATGCCTCCCGAGCCGGAGCTCAAGCTGTTATCATCTGGAGGTGAAAGCTGGGGAGGTTTCTGACTCTGCCGTCAGTTCATTGCCTTCCAATGAATTGATATACTTTATCTTCTTAGCATTAAAGCTGCAGCTAACCGTGCATCACATCCAGGCAGAGTGATGTATGCATGATGTAATTTTGGAAGACTCTACTTCCCAGAAACACTGTGGGCTAACCCGGACAAATGCCAGTGGGAGAACACATTTACTCCATCCTCCTGGATCAAAGAGGGCAGCCTCCTCTCATAATTTACAGGCTCACATGTGACTGAGAGGTATTTCTACGATTCATGGAGTGTTTCACCGCCAAGCTGACAATAGGAAATTTATATCATTAGTTATAAAATAGTTGGAGGTATACACAGAAAAGGGGGAAGAGGTGCTGCACTGGTCAGTATTCTGCTCTTGCATCTCTAAAAGTCTCTTTGCTTCTTGTTTTCTGAGGTATCAAAACAAGTAGGATTGTCCCCGGAGTTCATCTGAAAGTATCTGTGTAGTTTCAGAGCGGAGGAGCCATTCTGTACTTTCCTGCTGCGTGGGACTGATAATGCAGAGATTTAAGCGCTGCTGATAAGATCACATTTTCCTGGATGGATGGTGCGGTCACTGTGCAGTTTGAGATCTTGAGCAACGAAACTTTACGCTCAAGTGAACATTTTTCTGTGTGTCAGACGGTATTACAGGAAAACCACCTCCTCCTTCATGCAGGATGAGGTGATATTCCTGTAATACCGTTAACTTTTGTTCACTTTTCAAAAAAGAAGAAAGATGCGGGGATTTTGTCTGAGGCTGCAGTTTTTTTTTGTGTGTGTCCATTCATTTTAATGTCAGAAGCAGTGCAAAAGAATTGAGCGCTTTCAGATGTTTTATCCGTCCTATTATCTTAGGTAGCAGATAAAACAATGTAGAACACTGCCGCAGGATAGGGCAGGAGGATTATAACGAGAAGCATACTGACTCTGACAAATATTCTCACTCCGGTGTTGTTATTTCAAGTAAAATGATTTTTCTCAGCACCTTGATGGAGTTTGCTGATATTGTGAAACATTTTGCAGTAGCCACATGTTTATCTCGCAGTGTGGTGGAGACCAAAAATAGAGATGAAAGAGTGAATATTGTTGACAAGTTCTAGTAAGTTGTGTTTTCTGGTGGATGTTTAAAAAGGGAACTATACAAACTCAAAATTCAGTAATATTCACTAACATGAATGGCCCTCAGTGCAGAGAATTTATCCCCCCGAAGCTGTAC
Source organism: Antennarius striatus (assembly GCF_040054535.1). NCBI lineage: Eukaryota > Metazoa > Chordata > Actinopteri > Lophiiformes > Antennariidae > Antennarius > Antennarius striatus. Next base: position 5,256,342 of record NC_090794.1, read on the forward strand.
AATCCCACACAATCCTTTGTTTAGCTGTCCTGATCCTCGCTTCACCCCATCAGGAGGTTTAGTGGAAACTGGTTCTTTAGCTTTCTGTAATTAGGAAATATCTAAAAATGACTTTGCAATGATCAAAAAAGAAGAAAATGATCCTTTAAACTCTCCTCTGACAAAAATTTAAACTAAATGTGCATTTGGCTTGTTCACATCCTTCCTCGAATTCCCAAGGAAATCTTACTTGATGTGTTTTTTTTTTTGCACCAATCAACTAACAAACAAACGGACACAGATGAAAACAGAACCTCCTCGGCGCCAGTGTTTTGTTTCCATCTTGCACACACACACACACACACACACACACACACACACACACACACACACACACACACACACACACACACACACACACACACACACACACACACACACACACACACACACACACACACACACACACACACACACACACACTTTGGTTAATGCATGTTTGAGCATCAAGCGTTTGCACGTGTATCATGTTATTAGCAGCTTATGAACACGTCCCTGTGAACTAGGCTCACATTATCTACATATGTCTGTGATTTAAAGTGTACAAACACAGTGGCAAGATGTGGTGTGTGTGTGTGTGTGTGTGTGTGTGTGTGTGTGTGCGTGCGTGCGTGCGTGTGTGTGTGTTTCTGGAAGTCTTCACGTTTCAAACACATGTAACACACAAATTGTCCGCACACAGCTACCAGCACACAGACCTGGTCCGTGGTCGACAAGTCAGAGCTGCTTAAAGCAGAGGTTACATGTGAGCTTAGTTTTATTCAACATTGATCCTTGTTGTGTTTTCATGCCTGCTGACTGCATAAGTCACCTAATCTCAATTTGACAAAGCTGGCTCTTGAATAGAGGTACCCTTTCTTAGAACAGTTCATACGGTTTTGAATGGGATCTTTTTGTATGTGTGTGTGTGTGTGTGTGTGTGTGTGTGTGTGTGTCTATGACATGTCCCAGATCAAGAACATCAAAAGAACCATGCGGGATTACGGCCTCATGTTTTCTAGCAATTTAATTTGGAGGAGGCCATAGATCCTCTTTTCTCTGCTGAGGGTTGGGATGTTTTCAGTTACGTTTTGGCTAGTCGTCGGTACAAATACCTTGTTACGTGTGGAGCCAGTTTTCAGAATAACAACTTTTGTAAAACACCCAGCAAACACATCTAATGACCAGTGATTGGACCATATATGGCTCTGCAGATGGAGCCTGGGCTGATAACTTTCTGGCTGTTCTGAGAAGAGGTTTAAGCTCAATTTACACATTTTATAACTCTTTTTTACAAGCTGGATTGATATGAAGTGGTCGATTACCACCCCGCGCCCTTGGCCCAGTCAGTACATCTGAAAGAACTGGTACATTTTGACCATGTTAGTAAAATCCATTGACCGACATGGATCCACCTGTTACACAGAACGTCAGGAGGTCTGGCTGTTATTATCTTATAACAACCAGACCTCAACCATATATTTATTTTATATGGTTGAGGATGGATGGTTCATCTACATGCAGCAGATCTTAAAATCTAAAGCATGGCCTCCACGCCTCTTTTCAACTTCGACTGTAGGTGCAGCTGAGTCATGTTTTCCAGTCCGAGCAAACATGCAGCCCACAGGTTTGGCATGATTGTGCTCCTTTCCTTAGCCATTTAATTGCTGGAAAACATGAGGGTGAGTTTGTTATTCTTCTTTAAAGACATGAAATCTTTGAGTCCGACTTTCTGTCTTCCAGGGATAGCTAACGGGGTTATTACCACCGGGCAGGAACAAGCAACAGGCCTGGGCAGACGGCGCAGGGTTATTTCGGTCCTTGGCCTGAGCTGGATTTGGTCATGCATGTTATCATAGTCACTTCTGAGTTCTGCATTAATATTTCCTCCCGTAGGAAAAAGTCCCTTTGGCTTCAGGATAGCACATTATTCATAGTTCTTAATTCTGATACTGGCACTCGTAAACATCCAGGCTCTCCAAAATTTATGTAACCCAGTGGAAATCTCTCATTCATTATTTCTTTCAGTTTTTCTGAAAGGTATGAAGACGTTTGGAGGTTTTATTCTCCATATTCTGATACAAATCAGCCTCTGCTTTATCTGACAATCAGATGCTGAAAACATTTTGATATCGCTCTGTCCCAACGTAAAACCCTGTGTTGAATGTAAAGCATATGTGTGTGGTTAAATATGTCTGCAGAAAAAAAAACTTTGAGGTTTAATTTGACACCACAAACTTCCCCTCCTAACGACTTTAAAGAGAAACTTTAAAGGTTTTAAACCGTTCCCTTGGGAAAACAATCAGAATTTTTGCTGCTGAAGATGAGACGTTTGTGATGTTAGCCTGCTCACAGTCAACCGGTGAGAAATTCCTTTGCCTGCAGGATATTACTCAAATGCACACACACACACACACACACAAACACGCACACACAGGGCATGTGCCAAAAATTCTAACTTAAAAACACTAACTTAAACACATGGTAACATTCTTTGGCCACCGGAATAGAAAGACGTCTCATATATTAAGTATTAATGCACAACCACATCGTATGAACACAAACATAAACATGTGTACATCTGTGCAAAAATATCTGCCTAATGCAAAGAATAAAATGCAGGGTTGAACATATACACGCAAGCCACACTCATGACTACACACAAGACACACTGCAGCATAAAGCCTTTTCTAATGAGATTCTGCAATGTGGTTAGACTGCTTTCTACACAGAGAGTCTGGAGAGGGTCCAGAGTTCCAAGAAGTCCATCATCAGAGGGGAGGGGGTACAGAAAAAGAGTCAATTCTTCATCCTTCAACAAGTACCAAAAGTCAATGTTCAGCCTCAATCAGCAAGTCAAAGACAAGTCATCAGCATGTCAAGACTAATTACACCAGACCTCATTCTATGTGTATGTATGTGTGTGTGTGTCTGTGTGTGTGTCACCATGTCAGTCTCTCTCCTGTAGCCAAAAATAATTTTTTCTGTAATTTTGCATGTCGTTTTGAGGCAGAATAATTTGCCGTCATTACAGTCTTGGTGCAACAATTAGTGCCAGTGGTTTCATTGTGTTTGTGAAGCTGCATAATGTCTAATCAGTCTGTTATAACTGTTACAAGAAAATTTGTTTCTTATCATTTAGAAGCGTGGATGAAAACATGTGTTCCACAACATAGTAAAAATTTTACGTTAAATCCCCCCACAAAAGCAGTTTATGGGGATGAGTGTTGCTCTTGTTTGTGAAGGTCTTTTCACTTTTAACTAGCTGTGGCTTAGAGAATACTTTTTCCATAGCAAGACTAAAGTTTAGGTAAGAATCCTGCTGCTGTTTTAGAATTTTAAAATCAATTTTGGCAAAACTATTCGCATGGCTCAATCGAACGATGGTCAGTGGGAGAATATCTATATCTGAAAATTTCAGGTTGTTTGATGGGAAGAAAGTGCAGCACATAAGAAATGCTTTACTCGAACTTAACCGAAGCAAAAAGGCGTTCAGATCTACACTTGAAAAATACATCATTTGTGCATGTGTGCATAATGCACGATAAAAATGAGGGGTTAGGGTCTGACAGAACCTTCTCTGATACCATCTCTGCTGAAGTCAGGGCTTGTCTGAATGCATCACAAAGAAATGTATTTGGAATATCTGAGGAAGGGGAATCAGATTCTATTGTATCCGGGATACTCTATATTCCAAAGCACTCCAGGCTCTGGCAGCGTTACCAGCAGCCTGGAGCCACAGCTGACAAACCCAAATCCAGGAGATGACTTTGAAGACTTTCACCCAAGATCATTTTATACAGCTATGACCCTTTTGTAACAGTGGCACCTACTGCGTCAGTGATGCTTGGCTTACATCAAATCTTTCAGGAATCATCTATGAGAGGTGAGTCTCAAGTGTTTGCGTGTTTTTGGAGATCAGAGATTCTTTCATAATGCCTGAGATTTGCCGTCCATATTATTTATCATGAACACGTTATTATAAAAGTGAACATTCCGATCGTAGAGCAGTACCTTTTTATATCCAGCTGTATTTTACTTTGAACAGAATAAGTTGTGGCTGAAAGTTGTGAACTTTCAGCCTCTAAGACCATAAAGAGGAGCACTGTAGTGTGTAATTTACTCCTACATGTATAAAAAAACAGCAGGCCTCAGTGATGCAGCTCTCCATTAACAGTTACAGAGATTGTTCAGATCTACAGGAGGACTGTTAAACCTTCAGGGATTTAGCAGGCACCTTCAATTATTGTGTTTAAGTACCTTTTTTTTAAGCTTTTTCTGGCAGGCTAATTGAGCAGCAACATATTCCAAAAACTCTGTAGGCTCTGAGCCGGTCTGTTTCACACAAACTGCCAAAGATTTTCATTGAGATAACCGTGCTGGAGCTAAGCAAAATCCAGAGAACACATACTACGCAGCACGATGAGAACCGGGCTCTTGCCACAGCAGGGGCATCGGTTTCCAGCTGGATTTAGACTCAACGTTTTAACTGCATCTGTAATATTTCACCTCATCAGTTACTGGTTAAATAATGATTCTCTGTGCATCAAAGCATTTATTCATTTTAACACTAATTTTAACTTATGAGCATTTAACTTACGAACGTTCAAAGATGTGAACAAACGCGCTCCACCATATCCGACTATTGTCCTGCAGTTCCGCTTTCTGGTGGAGAGTTCTTGTGTTTTCTTCTTTTTCTCCTCAAGGATTAAATTATAAGGAGCAAAGTGTAGCGTAAACTAATTTGAATTCAAAGCAATCACATGAATAACGAGTGGTGCTTAACGGTAGATATTTGAACTATATGTACATATTTTAATATGATTTTATGCTTTTATTCTTATATATTGTACAATAACATGACATGTGCTTTTAAAGTTTTTCTAGTGATTTATCTAAGAATCTAATATTTGTGGAGAGCAATTATTAAGTCAAGTGAAATTACCTAAACTTGATTATTATTGTGGGTTTTTTTTAAACCAACCTATATTCGAGAATTACTGATCTCTAAACGGCCTTTACGTGCATTTTATTTTATTATTATGTGGGGTTTTTATGTCCGGTTATTGTTTCTGGAAAGTTAGGGAATATTACTTTTTTATTTAGAATAATGATGGCATTTAAATGACCACAAATGATGATTATAGATTGACATTTAATAAATAATGACTTATGAACAATTCAACATACAAACAACCTCTCGGAACCACTTTTGTTTGTATGTTGAGGAGTAGCTGTATATCTTCTATACAGTATGTATATATGTGTATATGTATAAGCATCACCCCAGGAGACAGACAGACACCCCAGCAGGGACACATACTGGGTAACCTGACTGAACAAACACACACAAAGACACACACATTCACTCCGCCCTCGCAGCTAGAGACTCGCTTTGATGTCTGCCACATCAGACGGGGTCCACGCTTCACAATCAACCACCGCTGACGCCGTCACATCATCTGGACATTCCTGCAGCTGAGTTACAGCTGGTCGTGCACCGAGCATAAACTCCTCATCCTCGCCCAGAGACACTGAAACACAACGGCTCCAGTTAGAGACACTGTTGTTTATCCCTCCGTAAAAGGGCCAAATAAACAGGATGATGTTGCTGCCACCATGACGTCCTACTTTAAACAGGTCCGTCAGTTTGAATTAAAAACTCAACAAGCGTGTTTGGAAACACTATTTATTTTAGTTGTAATTGAATTCTGTCGCTTAGCGGTGATGTACGCAGCCACAGCCGTGTGGGTTCACGACACCGTTCCAGATATATGACAGCATTCCCTGCGGATCACAACAACAGGGCAGATAGATAGATAAAGGCTCAGCTGCAGGCCAAACAGATATCGAAGATTTATGTGACACTAGCGGTTTACCGAAATCAGGACCACATTTCCCATAAATCCCACTGTCTTCCTCTTATATTTTGCCTTTCCTTAGTGTCATGATTGAGGAGGGCGCATTTATTATAGGTCATGTTTTCTTTGGCATTTCCCACATTTAACTTCTGACCCCAAGGATATGACTCTGAATAATTGTACTAGGTGAGACAAAAACAATATTTGCAGTCTAACAAAGCTGAATTTGGGTTTTTTTTATCAACTTATTGAATTGAATGATGATTCATTGTTTGATTCCCACCAATCCAATTCTATATCTAGTTATGTAGCCTCTAAATATTCAACATTAGCAACCAGCTTGTGGTTTATATTGTAGTACAAAGCAAAATAAAATCATGAGTGCAATATGACAAGGACAAAGGCTTTTGTTTTCAGAGCCGTTTCCGGATTAACCATCCAATCATTTCCGTCTGGTCCTCCATACAGGCCTCCAGTATACTCAGTCAACAATCAAAAGGAATTCTTTCATTCCCACTGGAGCTCTACGGTCTGCTTGTTGTGGGTATTTGTTTGTGTGTGTTGTTGTGTCTGGTGTGTGATGTGATTATAAAGTTGTTTCCTACTTTCACATTCAGACACAGGATCTAGATTTAATACGAACCTCTATAAAAACCTCATTGTTTTATTGTTGCAGTTAAAAAAAAAAATAAACACATAATAAATGAATTAATATAAGAAGTTCCATCCAACAGCTGTAATCAATATTTTATGAATAATAAATGTTTTCATGGATTCATCAGGTTTCCAAATGTGGGACTTTATTTTAAAGATGGTGGCGTAGGTGGTTGTCAGAAGAAATTAGCAAATTCATTTACAGGTGTTAGTGCGTTTCAGTATACTGTATGCGCAAAATGATAATGTGGTATTGATTTTAGCTCCATTTTCTTCCACGTTTATGTCTCTTCATCCCTTTCCTGTTTTACTTTCTTCTCTCCTAAATTAATCCAGTTTAAACTATTCTACTTATTTCCTCTTGAAGATGGTTGCTTGTAACTGAGCTGAACTTGTGGATATGAATCCCTTTAAAACTACCTAACGGGAGCCTTTTCATGTGATGTCAAGCAATACAGATTGTTCTCTGTCAGACTTTAAGATCCTGAAATTTCCTTTTCATTTCTTGCTGGAAGACGTTCTGATCTCCAAAAGGATTCTTTCTTCATTGTTTCCCTCCCACCCTGCTGCTGGCATCCCTTCAGAGTAAAGGGGAATGTTGGTCACTTTTTTGTCTGGTTGGGGGTGTTTTATTCTGTGGAACACATAAAAACACAGTTTGATAGATGTGTGTCACCCATATCTCACTTTTTACTTTTTATTATTGTTACTAGGAGAACATCAGACATTAAATACATTACGAAGCAGTGGATACCATCAGAATATCGGTGTGTGTTCATCGCAAGTAGAATTGATCATTTACACACATTCCATACTGTTATTATAATCTGACATAAATTGATGGAACCAACTGTTTTTGTTCAGAATGTATGTATTTATTTGGTTTGTAGACAGATCTAGTCATTATTTTACCAACTAAACCAGATCATTCACCAACCAGGATTAATTAAGACTGATTATTTCCATCCATATATCCATTCATTTTCTCAAAGACAAGAAGACCGTAATCGTTTCATCTTCAGCCACTTTAACTTGAGTGTTGCTGGGGCCTATCCCAGCTGGCTACGGGAAAGAGGCGGGGTACACCCCGGACACATTGCCAGCACATCATTGGAGCCAGAAATTATTTCCCATTTAATTGAGAAACCAAGTTAAAATGTCGAAATATTTGGAATAACTTTCACCAAAGCCTTTCCATCTTTAATTACACCTCAAAAAAACCTCATCTGTACTTGTTAAGTTTTTAACACCTGGTCCTTGCTTTGGTGAGAAGCGTCCAGGAGCTCCATAGACCTCCATCAACATACAAGACATTTTGTTTTCTTATTCCTGTGCTGTTTGACTGTTGGGATAAACTTCAATGAAATGTGTAACAAATACATCATCCATATCCAACCCCTTCATGGAGGTCCATCGTCCAGTAAATAAGGACTTTTGCCAAGTTATGGTTCTCCATTGAAGGGTTTTAAGTGACTGTGCCAGTTTTTCAGTGTAGGAGTTGATGTATACTATGGGAATAAATAAGTTATGTAATCAAAGTAATCGCGTTTACATTCTGTTGCTCATTTTATGAGCGGCAGAGAGACAAACATGGCAAGGTCAGGTCATTTTGTAGCTTTAGAAAAAGACTTATAAATGTTACAGTACAATAAGTGATAGACCATGATATTTGAATAAGTGTTATTTTAAGAAGAAAAGGTTAAACCTTTTAGGAGTAAAAATGAGGAATGAAGTTGAATGAACAATGTAAGAGAATATGTTTATCAATGGGTGGTAATACAGGAAGAACAACATATTTTCTGGAATATTTCAAGAATAATGTGTTAATGTTTTAAGAAAAAATAGAAATATTTCAAGTCATCACATTATTTTATGAGGGGAAAAAACAACAATAACTCAAGATGTACTTTTGGTCAAAAAAAAAAAAGAAAAAAAAATCAGCAGAATGATTCATGTTCTGAAAATGTTGAAATGAACATTTGATCTTTACACCCTTCTGTGAATGTTTTCTTTCAACAGTTTGGGATTTATTAGGAATCATATTGGATCAGACAAATAAACATGATTTGAAAATCTGAAGATCCCTGTGATGCACATGGGTCCCTAGAGACACCCAGTGCCTCTGTGATTCCTAAATAAAGCAGCTTTCATGTGTTTAGAACACACACACACACACACACACACACACACACACACACACACACACACACACACACACACACACACACACACACACACACACACACACACACACACACACACACACACACACACACACACACACACACTTGTGAACACACTCTTTATTAAGATGCCAGTGACAGGGTTAACCAGGGAGATTAGTAACCATGGTTTCAGGAGCACAGGTCAGAACCCTGCAGTATGCTTGAACATTTTAACCCAACATACTTCCAAAATGGCTCTTTAAAACTAAGGCTATGCACTTTCACAATCATACGCCATTAGTGTCCTTTTTGTTTTGCTTGATACTGTCTTCACATGGAATTGGATCCAGATGTAGACACAGAAGACAGAGCTCATATAAACAATGTTAAATGAATAACCACTCGCAAAGGAGTCAGAGACCTCTGGCAGAAAGCCCTGGGACTGGAAAGGAAGGTTAGAGGATAGCAGTGGAACTGGAGACTTCTAGTGGATAGGTCAAGGCTGAGAAAACACCCAGATGGGTTTGGCCACTCATGAGTGTATGAACAGAACCAACATGGAGGATGAGATGTACGATTGATCCAGGAGACTGATGACGAGGCTCAACATCCAGACTGGATTACAGACGAGAGGCTGGAGATTTGACCAGAGGACCGATGACTGGGCAGCAGCACCGTAAACAGCGTTAGGGCAGAAGGATGGAAGATGCTGGTAGTGCATTTGTTAAGAGTATGGTTGAAGCTCGGGTCTCCTGGATGAAAGTTGACTAATCGATTAGATATTCAGAGTGGTTAATGACGCTGACAGGTTACGTCCTGGGGTTTTGAGGAAACAAAGTCAAATATTTGGCAACATGTTCTGGCAACAATATATAGTAATAAGTTCATATGTCTTCACTCCTGCTCACAGAACATAATTTGTGGTTAAGAAATGTAATTCTCAAGCTTAAACGAGTCAAACCACTCTGAGGTTTCATAAAATGTGGAATCCAATCTTGGATTACAATAAACTGTGTCCCAGGGCTCCATCTGTAACATTTATACTATCCTTACAAGATTATCTAGTGGAATACCCATGTGTGTTTTCTTCCTGGTGGGGAAATTTACCTCAATGTCAATTTCATAAATACAGTACAGTTTTTTTATGCCAGGCTACCAAAGATGCTGTCCTTCCTCTGTCCCATTTTACCTTCATCACCCTGGTTGGTGTGATTCATTCTATTAGTTACACCTATAGCATTTGCTAATAATTAAGTGCTTGATTATTTGATCATTTGAAGATGTATTTTTATGATTGCAACCAAGAGGAAGTTGCTTGGTTAATCAGGCCAATTTGGTGCTTGAGCAAACACAAACCCGCATGTGTTGATGGGTTTTATTCCATTTCCATGATGAGCAAGTAGGAGCCATCAAGCAGAATTACAGTTATGATGAAACGGTAACAAAATCAGGAGCTGGGGATAAAATAATAGTCATGAAGTAAATTATCAAGAAGTTATTTGGCCAGTATTTAGATGAGACATAGCCTGGTTTATTTACCTTTTTCATGGGATGAGTGTGTTTATCTAAATTAATAGTATATTTGAAATGGTAATCATATGCCATAGTAATACATAATCATCAATTGAGTTGATGGCAAGTTATAATCACTTTGATTTCATCATGCTATAAAATTCCAATTGTTCACATCTCTAGTATTTAATCAGTTTCATCTGAGTGAGATCATGGTGAGTTGGGATAAACCAACACCACACTTTTATTATTACTCTACCACCTACTTTATTTCAATCTCCAAGGTGAGGTAGACGTCCTGCTTAAGCTTTTAGCATCATTTAACTAATAACTGCCCTTGCAGCATTGATCGAGGATTAAAACCATTCTCCTTCCCCTTCTCCTCTGCTTCCAGTTCCTGATTTTCATTTTTTTACCTTCACCTTATTTTATTTTATCATCTTTCTCTTATTAGCCATTATCATCTCTTTGGCTTTGTTCTTCTCATTCTTCTTCCTTTTCAGAGATGTGCTTCTGATCAAAACTTTTTGGGCGTCTGTTCTTTGAGAAAATACTGCCAATACTGACAGACCATCATTTAGCAGTTAAGTGTTGTTTGTAGTGAATTGATTTCAGCATGTTTAGGTTTTAGATCATTAAGAATAAACCTAACACACATAATAAGATGAATCTGTTTGCAACGAGGTGACTGTGCATCACTCTTTTAGCTCCTTGGTCATGCAGATGGTTCTTAGTCTTAATGCCACCACAGGAATCCTTGCAGAAACACATTTTTATTTCTCTCAGATATGGGAATCATTCATTGAATACCAGGTTGTTAAAGAGCATGTGTGAAATTATGCATTTCCTCTCATTTCCCGAACAATTCTTTTATCTCCAGTTTTATTTTGCACATATTGGTCCCTGCTGTCCTGCTGAGAACATGTCGTCATAGCGAAATGTAGAAGATCTAGTTTCAAGACACGTCCAAGGCTATCGAACCGTTACTATGCAACATCACCTCAACATAACATGAAACCGGGGAGATTTTCCCCCATTACACACAGTCAAGAACAGAGAGGAGGAAAAAGACGTGGTCTTTATGTCGTAGCCAAAAACAAGACAGGATAGGTTCATTAACAATACGTCAACTGTCACCAAATGTGATTTCATAGCTAAATAAACATGTCTGTGATCAAGCTCATGTTGTCCTAAATCCCTACGAACAACAAAAACATGTGTAAAGAATCCACATAGGAAATACCCGGATTATTTACTTGATTAATCAAAATGATCTAAAGCAGAAGTATTTTCTTCAGAAAAGTGGCCTCATCAGTGGTAAATTACCAAATATAATACTATTAGCATGACACTGAGACATTTTTAAAGCAAATAAAGAAAATAAAGAGCTAAACTAAAAGCCATTTAAAACCAATATAATTTACTGTATCTTTAATACAGCTTCAGAGAAGACACTTTATTTCAGGAGGAGGCTAATTCAATGTTCAGGACCCTTGACCACAAAGTACCATTTGGTCCCACCCTGCACCAGGGGCCAAGAACCAGTGAGCAGATCTCAGGTTACAGAGCAGAGGGGAGGGTGAACAGATGATCATTGATGTCAGATGAACCTATGAAACAGCTGTAAAAGGAATTCTAAAGATAACAAGTATAAAAACACTAAAACTTGACTGTATTTCCTGCTTCAAGTTAAGAGTTGATAGTATTTTGTACAAGCTGGAAGTGTTTGATTAATGCAGCTGATGAACATGTCATCCAGTTGGCTCGAAACAAAATCATGAATAAGAATTTTTACATCCTGGAATAAAAAAGATCTTAGCAGTACTTCTGAGCTTAGCAGATAGCTGTACGTGAACCTGACAACTACTATTTATCTATTAATCTTGTTATCTTGTAAAATTATAAATGGATAAATGAAGCCAAATATTCAATACTTTTTCCATATGATACAAAAGGAAGTTCAGTGAAAGTGTCAAAATTGTTTTGTTCTCAAATGCGATAGTCTACCTTTACAGCACTGGGAATTGACAACTGACTCCGCTGACTAATGCTTGTTCTCTTGGACGAACAGCGTTATGTAGACGCCAAATTCAGTTTTAGTTGCATTGGAGACACAGTAAACTGTAAGAACGACCTGCTGAATCTGAGTGAGTGAATCAAATCAATACTTGACTCGACAAAATAATATATGTAGCAGAGCATCCATCCATCCATCCACCAATCCATCCATCCATCCATCCATCTATCTATCTATTATTGCATAGGCAGCAGTCTAAGCACAATGTTTCTGAAGTCCATCTCACTCGCAACACTTTCCAGCTCCTCCTTGGAGATTAAATAGAAGATTAGTGCAAGTGACTAAATCGGCATCTGCTTTGTGTTAAAATTCTGGTTTGATCCAAGCTGACCGTAGTGATTGATAGAAAATGATACTCGATTTGGGGACTTAACAGTGGCCGAGGGATCGGCACTTCAACTTCCAAATCAAATCTCTCAAATGTCTTTCTTTCTTTTTCCCTCCCCAGTGTCTCGTACCCATGTTTCTTCGCAGCGGCAGGAGGTTGTGGTGGAGAATGCGACCCGGATATCGGAGCGCTCTCGGCTGCTCCAGCAGAACCTGGGTGAGGTGTCAACTCAGGCTGACCTCTTGGAGAACATCTGGAAACTGGAGAACCTCTTCCAGAACCACAGTGACTGGCTGCAGAGGCTGGAGATCCTCATCAAGGTATGACACATGATGAAAAAGTAGAAATGAGAGCTTTCCCAGAGCAGGTTTATAGAGGATGGATGCAAAAAAGTCTGTCTGGCTTACATCAATAGTCATGTACCCAAATGAATATTAAACAGCTTTTAACTGCTGCAGTCATTCTTCCTGTTTCAGGACAGCATCACATTACAGCAGTGGTGTAATGTAACTAAATATTTACTATATGTACTATATCTATGTAATTTCAAGTTCCTTGGACCTTTATGCTCTGTATACAGTAGTTCCCATAGATGATAGATTAATATAGCAAGCAACACTCAAAAATGAAATTCTATGGTAGCATTGAAGATGTTATGACGTACTGTTACCCACAGAGTCTGGAGATGGACGTGAGGAGCGTCCAGGCTCACTCCCTCCAGTCGGAGGGCTACCTCGTTCATCTGGACGACAGGCTGTCCTCTCTGAGCAGCTCCACTGACAGGAACATAACAGGCTTGACCTCAGAGGTGTCGAGAGCCTCCACCTGGCTCCACACTCAGGAAATACTCCTCAGGTTCTCCTTCAGCTTTACAATTAAGAAACTCATTGGTTTGAGAGTGTAACTGTATCATAATGAAGAAAAAATATTTATTAGATGTATGATAACGTTCAATTTGCATCTGTTGTCCATCAGAGAGACTTCAGGACAGATGAGCAAGCTGAGAGACAAAGTGGACGATGTTAATTGGACGGTGGGAGCTGTCAATCACACCTTCAGCAGTGACATCAGTATTCATCACATGAAGATACAGGACTTGCAGGTTGAAATGCTTTTAAATTTTTTTGCTGGAAGCACAAAGTCCACAGTTACTGTATACACAGACAATGCTGAGCTAAGTTTTGCTATACTTGTGGCGGTAACACCCACTCAGTCTGGACTCTTGCTGCTCAGATCCAGATCAGCAACATCACAGAGGATACCAGCAGCCTTTGGGTGACCCATGTCCACACGGAAGCCGAGCTGAGGAATGAGATGGAGATCCTCAACACGATCACAGAAGATCTGCGCCTGAAGGACTGGGAGCATTCCATGGCCCTGAAGAACCTCACCATATTTGAAGGTCAGCTAATATGAATGGATGCTAGATCACTGCAAAAGGGAAGATGTTTATACACTTTCGTTTTCACCAGGATTTTGGTTTTCCCAAAGAACTCAACTCTGTGGTTAACACTCATATCTGTGGGGCACTTGAGAAGTCCAAATGCCCGTTGGTGATTAGCTTTCTGTTTGTAGAATGAACATTTAATGTGGATTTTCAGTTCAAAAGACATTTAGATCTCAAAGTCAAAACTTGGAACGCTGAAGATACACATAATTTATCTTAGTAAAATATATAATATGTTGTTTAACTCACAAACAATGGGTAATCTAGACTTTGTTAGCCCAGTTCTAATCTAGAATGTTGGACATGTTGTGTTACCGAAAGCCAGTTTAATTGGGCCAAGCCACAAACATATGTTTCCAGTGAGTCTTCACAGCAAACGAGGGCTGTGCCAAGCCACACTGTTGTGGTCCTGCCTCTTAGTGTTGGTCGTCTCCCACTAACCCAGTCCAAATTGTGTTGCTGTCCAAACACTCAGTGCTTTTTTAACTTCTACCTAAATCTTTGTGGTTTAATTTATTTTATACATAGATGCCAGTTTCTTAAATATCATCCTTGTTTTACCATTTACTGATTCACCAGGCTTCAGACCTGCTTCCTGTTGCCAGTAGGCGACGCTACAATTATGACCTAGGACTCTTACGTAAGTGTGATCAGAAGTGTTCCAGGACAAAACATTGCTAATTTATTCCCATTTCTTGTTTTGCCATCATCTATTTACCATGGCGACCTTGTTCAACACATCAACAGATGTTTTATATGGCATGTTGGTGTATATTAAGGCTTAGTGGTAGAAAAACAATGACTCTCCATTCGGGTACTTTATTTTCATTCTGAACAGAGAGGCTCTATAAAGGTGCGAGAGTCCTGCTTTTAACAGGACATGTAAAAGGGACCAATTCATCGTTGCCAGCATATCATTAAGCCACAGAGGAAGACCCATAAACATATAGACATATGTGATTGGTCACATATTAACATTCAAAGTGAAAATTCCTTGTGCACTGATTTACCTGTTTGTTGCAAGGCGGATCGATTCCTTGTCCCTCAAGATTTGACAAAGTAAGCATTGGTATTTTTGTCAGACGCTTTTGATTCACTTCAAATGCATTACTCTTTTTGTACTCGAACTTTTTCACTTGCTTCTGTTTTACATTGTCAGGTCAAGCACTGATGGCAGAACATCCTGCAATGTTCTGTCTGCTACTAGCATGTTGCTACAGGTTGTCCTTATTTACCTGACTGACAGTTGTAAAGTGGCTCCTGTATGACTTCAGCCGTATCATACATCCATACATAACAACACAGTAGAAAATGCAAGACAAACATGTATATCCTGTGAATGCAATACGAAATCAAACAAGACATCCATGCCTGATAGAGATTTAAACAGATATGTACATTTTACAAAACAAGAATTACATAAAAACCATGTGGAAACAGCTGGACCACGTGAGACATAAATTCTCTCATAATGAATCCCTTTTGGGGTAACTGTGCCCCAGAAATATCACTTAAAACAACCTGTCTGTGCCAATAAATGTTTGTAGTGTGACTGAATGTAAGCAACCCCAGCATGCAAACCTGATTTTACACTGTAGCATTATTACCCCAGAGTATTGAGCAATCCCAAATGTTCTTCATCTGATCTGCTCAGATTTGATTAAACCTGACATTGTCTGACTCCTGCTGCCAGAGTCAGAAATGACTTCCCTGGCTTGTTAATATCACAATAGGTATGCTATGATGTCATGCTGGCAGGGGACATGGCCTTAGCTGATTGATGGCAATGAAAGTCGAATGGGACCTCTGATTTTGTGTCTGATTCACTTGTGGGTGGGATGCCGTTTCTCCTGAGCCTGGAAACAATTGTGGGTTAAATTTAGATGCTACGTCCAGAATAAAAAGTCCACCACTGAGCTCCGTCAGTGCCACAGCCCATTTGTTTGTTGTTAGCTAACAATCACCTCAGCCAGGAAACGTTTTACATCCACGTCCATGTTTATCCGTCTCTCTTCTCTTCCCTTCATATGCCTCCTTCTTTCTCAATCTTCTCTTATTCTTTTCATCTCACTGGGACTCCTGCCACAAATGTTTCTTCACGTATGTATGAAAAAAAAAAATCTATTTGTTCAAACTTACTTTCAGGTTGGTCATTGTTATGATGCGGAAGGCAAAAATATCACCTCTGAGGGTGGGTCATTAAATATTATATTAGATATTTATGTAAATTATAAGTATATGCTGTTATGTACCTTAAATGTAAATCCATTAATGGTTTGTTCACAGTAATCCCATCACTGTTTATTAAATGCACGGTCGCTACATAATTTTTGATTTTACTGATTAATTCATCTGTTGATTATCATCATGATTAATCCATTAATCATTAAAAGTTTAAATTGAAAATAAATTCTCACATTATTTTCTCAGAACCCACAGTGCGGTCTTCAAACTGGTTTGTTTTTCTACCCAGCAGACATTTTGTGTAATGTAAAAAAATAAAAAGTAGTTCTTTACATTTCAGAGATATTTGATGTTTTTTCAGCTTTTGTGTTCAGAAAAAGACTTTTGAAGAAATTGCCTTAAGTAGTACTTCTGCTACAAAGGTTGTATTAAATCTACAAAGAGACCTCACTCTTGAATCCAAGATCAGGCAGTCACAAAACATGCAGCGCTCACAATTCAAACTGTAACTGTAATGCTGTTCATTATTGTCTGCTTGGCCTCAACCCATCTGTTTCTTCATGACTCCAACTTGTTTATTTGCTCTTGTAAGGATTTTATTTCCCTCTGAAACTGCTGTAGGTTAGTCTGAGGTTAAAAAGAAACACTAAAAGCTAATGAAGATTCAGAAACACTTCTTAACCATATTAAATGTACAAATTATGATAATGGAAACTTTATCCAGCAAAAGCAGAAAATCCTTGAACAAGTTTTTTACAAATTGCCTTGATTGTGAGATTAAGTCCACTTTCTTGAACATATATTTTCAAAACAAATATTTATTAATAAAAAATGTCTTGAAATAATATTATTATTCTGTGAGGCATAGCAGTCTGTAGAAAGCCTCTTAATCCTCCATCTGAACAAAGCACAGTCCTTTTGCAGATATTGAGCATTATAACCTCCCTCCGACTACATCTGTTCCTTGTTATAGTTGTTAAGTCCTCCAATAACACAAAATCTGATAATACCTTGAGTCATTTATCGTACAACACCATCACCGATGCAATCACGACAGAGACGGACTCTTAAACATGCATTGAAGACCTAAAACAAGAAGTTCAGTGCTCTGTTGCTCCACCCTGCAGAATATTTGTAATGCAAACTGGATGTTGGATGGAGGCGCCTGGACTCCACACTCATGTCTTATTCTTGGACTTAGCACTGTCAGATGTTATGAGGTTGATTCTGGAAGGGCTGCTGAGCTTGTTATTGTTGAAATGCTGTCAACTCAACGAACACATTGGAGTCCAAAAGCCAAGAGATTAATAATGTGAAGCTTTGCTAAAACAAACTATTAAGAGGACGCAGTTGCTGCAGGACCACCAGGGCGAACCGTCTTCTCTAAAGCTCCAGCATGCAGTCCAACCCATTTCTACAGTTCTTAAAAGCTTAAAAGCTAATAATGATGCAATTTTATACCATTGTCTAAGAGGACTAGGAACGTTTGCTTGGATACGGGACACTTTAATCATTTTTGCTCAACTCAAGACAGTGATGTGTTAAGATCCATCCATCCATTTTCTCATTGCAATCATGTCATCTATAGTCGCTTATCAGGCTTGCGGGTCACAAACTTGCGGGTCCTCCAAGAGTTTGTTTTTTGCATTGATGAGCTTCCGTGATTGTCGCTGTACTGTAATGTGATATATCACAAAGTTTATTGTGGCTGTCTAAATTCAGTGAAAATGAAGTTAATAGATCGAAAAAAAACTGGCTTCTGGCTACTTTGTAAAGTTAGCAAGTCTAAAAACACAAGAAGCTCTTGATAATTAAGTAATTTGTTTTGTATTGGCTGAAGTCATTAACATAAAACTGCACCATCTGTGTCATTCAGTTACCGTCTGACCATTAATTAATCCAGATTAACATGTGTGGAAACCCAAATTAAGTACTTGTACAACTGGGACACTTGGACAGAAACACTAAAAAACACAATAAACATTATGATGGGATCGTAAGCACCCCGCCTCCCCTCCTAACGTGACCTTTTCGTGGTCCTGTGAACCGCCACTTAAACGTGCAGCTTCTCCAGGGAGCAGAAGGCAGATCTATATCATGAAGCAGTCGGCAGCTTCTCAACATGAGAAACTTGCAAATGCAGAGCATTAGATCTCTGATGGGTCAGAACCAGTGGATATATGTGCTGGACAATAACAAACTCCAAATTTCTAAGCATTCCCTCAAGCTGTGTTGTGGTCCTTCTTGTTGAACATGTGGTTCTCGTTGTGGCCAGACCTGTTTCTCTTTCTTCTTTCTCTGTTTCTGTTTTCTTTCTCTCTCACACACACACTCTTCCTCACTCTTTTGCTTAGTCTCTCTCTCTCCATTTTTCACTCACTATTTGGCTTTGTTTCACTTGCTCCCTCCAAGCACAACAAACTTTTGGACTTAATCCTCAGACCAGTTGTAAGACTAAGTTTGTAAGTTTGGCCTTAATTCTGGCTGCCGTGTGTGCTTGTGTGTGTGTGTGTGCTTGTGTGTGTGTGTGTGTGTGTGTGTGTGTGTTTGTGTGTGTGTGCGTGCGTGTGTGTGTGTGTGTGTGTGTGTCTTTCTGTAATGTACCACAGTGATAGCGTTAAAGATTCTTTGCCTGCCTTGTTTTCAGCGATGCCTTTGATGATAAGTGATCCAACGTGTTGAAACACTTCAGACAACCAGTGACTTTGTGGATTCAGTGTCTCTTCAACCCGACACTGATTCCAAAAAAGAACATTTTTGGATATGAAGTAATTTATTGTTTCACAGTTAAATGACCGAGATGTTTCAAGTGCTGCAAATTCAACTTGACTTCTTCTTGACTCTGTTAGTGAAGTAGAACTTTTCATCATCTTATTTGTTGGTGACAGATTGAATCACTAAATAGCAGGAGCTCAAACTGATACTGAAGTTCTTTCTAGTCTCTCCAGTACTTTATAATATAAAAGACAAAAAAAAATGTTTGCTGTGGAGGACAAATAGTGCATCATTTGCATATTCTCACCCAAGAAGTCTTCATTTCCCATCATATTTGTGTTTCTTCCTGCAGGTCCTCCTGGGCCAAAGGGCGATAAGGGCGACAGGGGACCTTTGGGGGCCACTGGGGCCCCTGGGTTGACGGGCTTGAGAGGTGGGAATGACAAATTATAATCCATCAATATTTTGCTTTAAAATGTAGAGCTATTCAGAAATACAGCAACATTTTCCTTGAAATAGGTCTGGATGTTTAGGGCCCGTACCTCTTAACCACAATGTCTTAATCTTAATTTTTATAGTATTGTTTTTTATCACAGGGTAAAAGACTGAGGAAACATAACAAAGTTTTGATGCAGTTAAATATTGTTTGTTCAAATTCCTATGATGACTGCAGAACCCAACCCTCATATGGGGGTAGTTTTGTTGATCTCTTTGGGTTTGTTTTGTGACACATTCCCACCCCTTTCTGGGGGAAGATCAATAAATGAATGAAGCACCACTAGAGTATAATGACTTTCTAAATGATCCAAAGACATTATTTGGATTAAACTTTTGCGGTAGAGTTGGTACATATAAGACATTTAAATGATTATGCTGATCCATCTTCTTCATGTCCATTTACTCTCGTATACCAGTGGGATACTAGCCACCCTAGCACTCCTGCTCCTGTAACATTATATTATTATATTAATACTATTAATGACAGAAGTTTTACTTTTTATTTTAAAGTTTCCAGTTTCCAATTTTTGTTTTTTATAAATTGGTATATCATTGGGACACAAAAAAGTATTTGAATGGTAACATTGATTGTAAAGAGAGCCCAACTGATGTTTTACTGCTTTGGATTTTGGATGGATTTGTTTATCAATCATCATAAAATATAACCAAAATAACTTCTTAATCATAATCTTTTTTATGTTAAGATTGAAACTCTTTACATAATAAAGATGTAAAGAGTGCCATTTACCTTTGTAAGGTGCCGTTTACCTTTGTCTTTGTGCTTGTGTTCAGCGGCACTAATAACACAGAGAGCAGCGAATGACAGAGGCCGTCGGAATCCTCTTAAGTAGTTCCAAGAGTATAGATGACGACTTATTTTCAGAGAGGATGTGGACAGACCTGGTTTGTTCATAAACCCCCCTAGGATCTTTTTTGAGTTATCATCTCTCAGGGAACTCTGTCCCTAGTGGTCAGTCTCTGCATTGTCCAGAGTTTGAGTTTTGTTGTGTTTTTAACTGGAAACTAGTTCAACAAACCAACCAGCTTTTATTTGTAAAGCACTTCAAACTAGTTTATGAATATTGATTAAACATGCATTTGTTATTTAAATCATATCTTACAAACATGGACATAATAATACATATTTATGGTGGACACATTCAAATGCATCCATTTAAATTAAATTAATTACTGTAATTTATTCCTAATGAATTCTCAATAGAATTCTAAACAGATCCACAATAAAGACTCTTATCTGAAAACTAATCTGTGAAGGAAGAGATCATTTGCCAGCGGAATTGATCCAATTGAGTATACAGTATATATATATATCAGTATATGATGTGATTATGCTATTTAATGCTGTTTCGACACGTGTTCACACATTTTTCAAGATAAATTTGATACATTCTATGACAGGCCTTCAATTTTTCCCTTTGTGCTGAAACCACAAGAATTTGTAATCACCCTCAGCCTGGAGGAATTCATTTGGGACAGGTTGAACCATCTAGTTGGGCTGTCCAGCTGAACATAAGAACAATTCTACACTCCCTTCAAAGTATGACTTATTACTTTTCCCCACAGGGTACTTTTAGGAGAAACTCCCTTTTATAACAGAAACAGAAAAACAGAAAACATCACGTCATCCATTCTCAATTTATTTTGTGTCTCAGGCATTCAGTCTGATAATTTAATTCTCAGTGTGAGTCGCGACATCATGTTTTCATCAACAGTCTTTTATGACTGCTGTAATTTTAGGTTTTCATTCTGAAGCCATGGCAGGTAATGGGAGAATTAACAGTCATCGTGACTTCTAGCATTTTCTAGAAACGATGTTCAGTTGTGAAAGGAGAAGCAGGAAACAACAATTACGATTAAAAGTTTACTTTACATTTAAAATTTTGCAAAAATATGCTGATTTTATGCTGATTTATATGCTGATGTTCGTTATTGGTTGTTTATTAATCGTTAAAAGTGAGCTTTTGTTTGTTTTGTATTTCAGGGTTTACAGGCGATAAAGGAAATCAGGGCCCTCGAGGTGTTAAAGGGCCCGTCGGTGATGACGGCATTCAGGGAGAAAAAGGAGAAGCTGGGCCAAGGGGTCCAAGAGGTGAGTCTTTTATTCGATCAGTCTGTCTGATCATCAATCAGTTTATATTTTTTACTTGTCTTTTTGTGGCTTATTTACTCAAAGCAAGCACAATAAGTGGTAATGAGAGTCCTTCTCATGAGCAGTGGTTTTGATATACAGTATATGTTATATGAGGTTGGGACAACAGTAGCAGTCCTAAAGTCATTTGCTCACTCACCCAGCAGTCTTCATCACTTGGTTGAAAGTTTTCTTGTACAATTTCTGGCTGTCAACGCGTTCACACCGCAGATCACGTTCGACTTGTAAATGTGAGAAACTAGACGACATGTTGACTTTCTAAGCAGAGCAGAAACTTTCTCCCCAGAAAACGCAGCCCAAGTCTACCAATAAAAGATCCGACTAAGACTTCATGTTTGCAGGGATCCGGTTAATTAAACCATGGAAAGACTTAATGGTGCATCTTTAGAAGTCGAATACAAATACAAGTAGCCCGTAACAAAACAGTTATTGCAATATATCTATTATTTTCATTAGATGTAATCCATCCACTGATCAGTCCAGCTGATCAGTACAACTTTTCTCTGATTACGTGATACTTTGTTGACAGAAACTGCATTCTTTACCCCCACATCCACTCATCTATCTATTTATCTAGACCAACTATATCTTCATGAACCATAAAGAAGGGGGGGTGGGGTGATGTTTCCTGTCTGGATTCACCATTTGAACACAACCAAGGAAAGCAAAATCTCAAACACACAACAAACTGTCGGAAAAACACAACTGTGACAAATATGACAAGATGCTGTTATCGATTTGTCAGCCTATCATTGTGCCTGTGTGTGTGTGTGTGTGTGTGTGTGTGTGTGTATGCGTGTGTGTTTAGCCAACAGCTGCTGCCAATCAGAGTTGGGGTTTGGCTGGAATATCCAGTGTTTTAGTCTCTTTTTTCCTGTGAATTGGCAGGACTAGCTCTGAAATGTTTGGACCAGCTAATCCATTGTTGTTATGCTTGACGCGGTGCAGCAGACTCCTCTTTAACTTTGGCACATGTTCGTGTACATACGTGCGCCCATGCTGCTACACGTTTTGCAGGGGAAGATGCACATGTA
This sequence comes from Antennarius striatus, assembly GCF_040054535.1. Lineage (NCBI taxonomy): Eukaryota > Metazoa > Chordata > Actinopteri > Lophiiformes > Antennariidae > Antennarius > Antennarius striatus. The sequence goes on from NC_090794.1 coordinate 5,279,005, forward strand.
CACAACGAGCTCGCTTTAAATGCTGAGGATTGTGTGACTGAGAGGAGAGCAGCAATGATTGTGTTGATTCTGTCTAAACTGAAGTGAACCGATTTCATCATAATTCTGATCTGTGATCGGCTATAATTTGGGGAAAAGATGCTCGTCAACATTTATTTGTTTAATTGTCTGTCTAAATGGCAGTAAACTGCCAACTGCTGTTGCCAGCAGTGCTTTAGACTGGCAGCAGAATGACTTACTGACCAGCTGCTAACAGCGGGATAACAACTTTTATATATTCAATGATACAGCTTTTATACTCTAGTCATTAGCACTTTTCTGGAAACATCATGAAACTGCTTCACTTAATGCACAAGGGGCCTGTTTTATTACTTTGTAAGGACTCCTTACACACTAATCTCACATCTATGTCAGTTTTGTATTGTGTGATGTGTGTTTGTGGTCAGTGAAATGTGAAAGTGGGCAGTTTGGACTAAACAAGAAAAGACATGGACAATTAGCTTGGGCAGCAATAGACATCATGGCTGAATAAACATGAAAAGAGCGCTGCCAAATGAAAGCTGGTACTGGTTTTCATTTAACATGAAGATGAAGAGAGTGAGGATCCTCCTTCATGTTCCACCCTCAACACTGGCAGTTTACAACAATGTCTGTCTGTGCTTCCATCCATCTGGGGTCTGGTTGTGGATTCAACAAACCAGTGGAGGGTGAAGTGTTTGTGGACTTTGTGTGAACGGGGAGTCGCTCAGCTGTAGAGGAGGCTTTTAGAATAGCTCTGGGAAGCGACCTCGGTATTTTTACAGATGAATGGTAGGCAGTCTTATTTGGTGAAGGCCTTTTGATTTTTCATTTTAAAGCCCGGTGGATCAGCTGAGGATGAGTGCTATTTGCAGAAAAAAATATCATGTTCAGTTATTCTACCTTGTCATATTGTTGATCTCCTTGTATTTATAGCTAGTAGTGCTGTTTTTGGAAATTATAATGGAAGGGGAAAGCACCATACCAACCTGACATGCAAACAGTTGAGAAATATCATCATATCATCTGCATACACCTGCAGATTATTGTTTGGGACCAGCTGACTGTCTATTTTTAGATCACATAATTTTTCCTCTTTGGGCACTGAGGTAAGCATATATTGGACCATTTCACTGTACACATACTTTTAGAATGAGACAATGCACTTAAATGGTTGTTTTGAAGGATATTCATGATTTTTTTCATCATGACGTAATTTTTAATTTTGACCTGCTGGGACAAGAAAATATCAGGATTTCAAAATGAAGTCTGTACAAACATTAAAAGCAATGCAACCAATAGTAAAAGAGGAACCAAAAGAGAAGCTTTGCCATCCAGTATACATGGAGTCGAGACTTTAGCCTGACCCTGTCATTCATTCAAACCTTAATTTTAGTTTTAAATCAAATGCAGCTGCTACCTCTCCAGGCTCAGCATTAGCTCAACAGTGTGTTTGGATTTTTCTTGTGTAGTCGTCAAGGATGTAGTAAAAATGGAGGTGACAATGACAGCTGACAGCATCACGGACAGGGTGTAGTGTTTGCTACGCTGCTCTGTCATGGACACACACAGTAACACACAGTAGGTGGTAGTGTAAGCACCTCAGCTGGCAGCTGCTCCGTGGCCTTGGAGGAGAAAACCATGAGTGGGATTAACAATTTTAAGGTCTTGGCAAAATCAGATGTGTAGTTATAAACGTCCAGAAGGGACTAACAAAAGAAGCAGACGCCGTCTGCTTGGGACGTTATTCAGGGGAATTTGGAATTGAGTCACAATTTTTAAGGAGAAATAACCAAACTGCTGATATGAGGGAGGTCTAAACCAAAGATTAGAGTAATTTTGCTGACATCAAGTGAGCAATGTTGAAATGAGCAATGATTTTTTACTTTTCCGACAAGCAAACACCCACAGAAAAAAGTACCTCGACACTGATACCTTTAATTTATTCCAAAATATGTGTTTTTGATTCCTTGCCTTCTGTTTCCTTTTTCCCCGCTCACATCCACTGCAGCAGCAAGATGGTTAACTACAACTATCACATGTAAATTTAGCACCAGACACATGGTGGGTAGCCTCTAATGGTATGTTTTATGTCTATATCACAGGTCCAGATTACAGGGCTGACTACCTTATATAATGATTTTTTGTGAACACATACAAAGCAGAGGAAATGGGTGTGAGAATGAGGCACAATTTTAGACACCTGTGGATGGTTCAGCTTCTTATGAGTCGTATTTTATTCACACACTGTGTTGCTGTAATAAACTTACATTATATGTTGGCTATGGATATGGAAATGTGAAGTTCGATACTAGATTAATTCAGAATGAGTTATTATTTGATATTATTATATTTCGCTAAATTGCAATGTGATTGAAGTTTCTTTTTTTATATCGACATCTGAAGCGATTGTTCTATTGTTTGGCTGAGCTTGTTTTTTCTAATTCCTAATCAGGTGACAGAGGAGAAAGGGGGCTGAAAGGGGAGAAGGGAGATCGAGGAGACAGAGGAGAGAAAACAGGTAATATTCAATACATCATGTGAATTGACAAATATTCATGGCTGCTGTTGTTGCCTTAGTGTTTTCCACAATAGTCCACAAAAGCACATGTAGCCAGGATGAGTAAACTTCCATGATCTCCTCCAGCAAGCCCACATGGGTAAAACACTAGTCCACTTTTCCAGGATAGAATAATTTGCTCCACCTTAATCTGAGGTTTGACTGTCGGTGGGATCCTTCTGTCCCAACACCTTGGAATAAAACTTTCCTGGGAAGGTTTAGCAGTCCGATATCCATCCTGCCTTCCATGTGGTCTGAGTGGATAGTTATGATTTGCGCTTGGTCTTTGTAAATCTTAAGCAAAATATGAAAAAAAATATTTTGCATATGAAAAGTATCGGGGCAAAACCTTTACATACGCTATATATCATTATAATGATAATAACATTGAGGTTACCATGGACAACCATTGGTAAAAAGCATTAGCAGTGACTTTTAGACCTGTGGAACATTTTTAACGTAAGTTATAAAACAGCCTTCTTGTTTTTCAATATCTGCATTATATGTGACTGAAATGTAATTTGAAGTCATGAGAGACACAGACTGGCTACTCTGTTAACTGGTTTCAAACCACTATGAACAAAGTCATACTTCAGCACATATGATCCAAAAGCAACAGTTGGCAATGCAACAACACAAATTTACGAGGTGATGACTTTATGGGCCTCGAATGTCTCTGACTCACCTGACGTTCTGTTCAAAGTCTCTTGGGACATTTGAGGAATGAAAGGATCTGTATAATCTCAGTTTCCAACAAAAAGAACCACATGGCTGAAGGAATGGGACTAGAAAACCATTAGGTAAATATATTTGTCATACAAAAACCAACATTGTGGATTCAGGAATGAAGAAAAAAGACATTAATGACCCCAACACTTTGCTACACGTTTGTTTCTTCTCCTGTTACATCATCGCTGTTGTTCTCTGGGTAATGAGAGATGGAGCGCCGCTAACGTGATACCCCGCCATCTGAATGCTGTTTCTGCCAATTAGCCAGGCAGCGAGGATCGATTCTTTCTTCACGTCGTTTATGTGACACAGATGTTGGAGGTTTCAGAGAATGGAGGACAGAATGAGAAAGTGTGCCGCCGGCTGTCAGAGATCTCCGTGTCATGCCGCTAACTGCAGCTGGATGACTTGTTTGTTGCGCGATCGACGACTTCAAAGCACGCAGTGCATACCTGTATGATGATTTACCCGAACAAGCACCAGAAAGATCCTCCACCACTGAAGTTTAGTCTGTGGGAAATGGGCACACATGTTGGAAGTTAACACAAAATGATTGAAAGTCTGCGGAATGCCTCAAAATCACGCATAAAAAAAAGTTTCAAAAATAGAGAAAATGGATCCCAGATTGTTATCATTTGTTTGATGGGGAGGAGGTTCTTTCATTTTCCTGCTAGGCCCCTCTAGAAGGCCACTGACATCCAATGCCAGCATGCCTCATCAGCTGTAGCGCGCTAACTAAGCTGGTGTTCACTTTTTGATCTGGTAATAGCCTGATCCGAGTTTTTGACTCGCCCCTCTGACCGTTTGGCGGGTGGTTAAAATCGTTTGTCTTGGAAAACGCCACTTGTCACATCATCAATAGATAACAGTTACGTTATGGTTCGGATAATTATCACATGTTGGCAAAACAAAACCGAACAGTCATGTCTCTTACTCCCAGAGCAGATTGACAGCAGATTTCTATTTTGGAATCTTTTCTTTTCTTTTATATTTTTGTTTTGCTCAGGCGACCCCTGAAAACACGAAAGTGTTGTAGCTCTATAGAAGCCTGTCGCTGCTACCATTATCAACTAGTGACAGGCCTGATGCTTTTTACAGGACAAAACAGAGAAATAGATGAAAACAGCATGAACTGCATGTTTATTGTCCAGCCCTGTTTTTAGACAGCAACTGTGAAGCAGCAAGGATCTGTGTATAATGGATTTCACCTACTGTCAAATTAATCTAGTGGAACTTCTGGTGAAACTTGTGAGAAAAACTTATTTTAATGTAGAGGGCTGTCTGACTATTAGAGATGACAAATGTATATTTCAACATTACTGTTATCAGTAGTTTATGTCATTTGAATTCATATCATTTTCTGAATCTAATTATCTCTTGTGGGAACAGTGTTTTAAAATGTAAATCTGTTCAAATGGAAACACTGTCCAACAAAAACATTGAAATAGCGAGCTGCTTTTATTTTACCATTTCACAACACGGTCTTTTACATGATTTTAATCACAAACAGAGCCCAGCTAGCTGTTTGCCTTTTTTTTTTCCTTTTTTTTTTAAAGTCTTTGCACTAAGCTACGTTAACGGGACTGTTGTCAAGCTTTTCATCTCACACTTGGCAGAAATGCAAATTAGCTCAGTCTCAACAAAACTCAGAGAGACAAACAGGTTTCAAAATATGCTTGTACTCTTGCCAAATTTAGATTGTGTATCCACGCCAGCCAAGAAAATCAAATCAAAATCAAACAAATCATGCTAAAAATGAAAGAGTCAAAACAAGGCACAAGAAACCAGAAGAGCTACGATATGAAAGAAAACGTCTGACTTACAAGAACCTTTTATGGACAGATGGACCTCAGTATTGTTGATCCTGAAGTTTTTAACCTATTAGGGCCCACATTAGTCATATAGCTCGCATTACTCTCAAAACATGTGTAGGACTTCTTACAAAATTAAGGAACTTTTCAGCTTTACAGTCAATTCAACATGAAAGTCAGACCTCAGGCTGAGGAGGGACAACCCTTTTAAACCAAGGATCCTGATTTATGCAGAGAACTTTTCTCTCTTTGAACATTTTTTAGTAATTGAAGCAGAAAGGTCTCTTCTTTACTTATTTAGATTCAGGTTTTTAGCAAAATTGTTTTGTTTTTTTGTTTTTTTAATCAGTTTCATTCCAGTGCAGCTCTATCGCAGTGACCTAAACTGTCAATCAAAAGATTTTTACAACACTTACAGCGTTGTAATAAAAGAAATATATCTCCACTAATCACTATTTTTAAGGGAAAAATGTATTGTTGCTAGGAAACAATGTATTTGATGGGTCATCCTAAGGGTGTTGAGTTTGTGATCTCAGGGTCTTTCCAGTGAAATAAATCAAGTAGAACATACACGACCAGATTTACATAACATATCCAGCGTGTTGCAATCCAGCTCCTCATGGCAGCGATACGAATGTCAGAAGTTTGCTGGTATGGTTCTCATTATACACTTTCTCCATCCAGAACCCTTCATCCTTTTCCTCCTCGTCCTCCTCCTCCTCCTCCTCAGGAGTCCCTCTGTTGCACAGAGCTGTGGTCTGAAAGCCGTCAGCACTTTTTTGGGAGGGGAGGAAGGAACGATCCAGAGTGAGAATAATGAATAGTAAAAAGACAGATGAGGAAAAAATGCTGAGTCAAGTCTCGCATGTATTAAATGTGTGAACACTGATTGGGATGATGTATATGTTCTGTCATTGCTCTGTCTTACATATCGGCCATTTGGTGATGAATACCAACTGATACCATGTTTAGTTTATTTTCTAGCCCTGATGTTCAACATACTGACATAATAACCAAGTTGGAAAAGTTTGACCCTGATTTCTACAGGTTAAATCCAGCAGGTTTGATATAAAATAATAAATCTGTTACTATTTTACATCAAAGCTGCTTGACAGACTAATTATAATCAGTGTCCCAATGATCACATCTGCTTTATAGCTGTGATTTCCTGTTGGAGATATTATTCCCATAAAAGATTCCAATGGTTAACTTATTAAAAAGAGCTGCAAACTGGTTGCAGAGCCATTAATAAACGGACAGATAGATGGACGGACACTTTATTAATCCTGGAGGAAATTGCGTGACAACAAAAGAAGAACTAGAATAAGACGCTTCAAATCTGTGGAAAAAAAACTCCTCCTGCCATTGGGTCTTATTTGTGTCTGGTGGTTTAATTGGAATGACCAATTTTAAGGACTTTTAAAAAAAATCTGTTTATGACCAACACTTATCTGTTATTAAAATATGCATTACTTACTGTGACAGTTTTTCCAGTTTTTAGCCAGCATCCCAGCATGAGAAGAAGAAGGACGTATTAGTATGAGGAGTTAATAACTTAAACATGTGTTTCAGGTGATTGAGCATTCAGTTAATGAGCCCTTGTCCTCACTTTATATTTCTTTATTTCAGCATTAGATTAATTCTAGTGGAGTGCGTCTAATTTTTGTTTCGATTTTTTGGTGTTTTTTTTTGTTTTTTTTACACTGACGTGAGCAGCAGATATGACAGTATAATATAATGGTTGGTATTAAATTATGATGGGCTGGTGGTTGTAAAGTATTTGCTCTATAATGAAAGTTAAATGCTACACAGTTAGGATTTATGATGGTCTGATGAGACTAATATCCTGTCCAGATAGTGTGTCTGGCTTTTTTCTCCAGGCCTTCATCAACAATCTCGATCATAAGTGTGCATGCGTTAGTGCGTGTGTGCATGTGTGTGTGTGTGTGTGTGTGTGTGTGTGTGTGTGTGTGTGTATTCAACTCCCTTTCTTATTTTCACTTTGAAAGGTGATAAATCACATCGATTATAACAGCTACTGCTAAATTTCAAGAAAAAACTAAAATGTTCTTTGGACCCATTCAAGTCCAGCAAACAACCCCATCCTGAAACACCTCACCCTCCCCACTACCCCTGAGCGGGGCACTTCAAACTCTAAATGTGGCTCAAATTGAACCTTATATAATTTACATGTTAATACATGTCATATTAATATTTTTGGTGTCACCACTGCAGCTAAAGTGCATGTCTGTAGACTGGGAAAGGATCCTGGAGAACCCAGAGGAAACACAGGGTTATCAGGACGTTGGTTCGCCAATACATGATCAACAGGAGATGGAATAAGATAATTGTGTGTGTGTGTGTGTGTGTGTGTGTGTGTGTGTGTGTGTGTGTGTGTGTGTGTGTGTGTGTGTGTGTGTGTGTGTGTGTGTGTGTGTGTGTGTGTGTGTGTGTGTGTGTGTGTGTGTGTGTGTGTGTGTGTGTGTGTGTGTTGCAGTGGATGAGCCGCTGGTGAGACTGATGAACGGGTCAGGTCCTCATGAAGGTCGCGTGGAGGTTTTCCACGAACGCCGCTGGGGAACAGTGTGTGACGATGTCTGGGATTTAAAGGATGGAGACGTGGTGTGCAGGATGCTGGGATACCAAAGAGCCATCGAGGTCCATAAAACCGGACGCTTCGGACAAGGTACGAGTTATAACTGTTAATACGAACATTCAGAGATCTGCACAGAGTGAATATTTGTTCACCTTCTCCCATCTCTGGGCTTATGGTGTCCTTCATCTGCATTTTAGAGCAGGAATTCCACCTTAATTTCCCCTCATCTCCTCCTCCTCTTCAACATGTTCGACGAGGGGAAGCAGCTCGAGCACCATTCCTGTCTTACTTGTTCCTTCTCAACAAATGAATGGGTGGGGTCTGACTGAGATTCTGAGGAAGGACCCCTGGGGGACGCTTTGTTTCGAGTCAGATATCTGGCTCTAAACGAAAGACATCTGTCCATCCTGTATCCACCAGGTCATGTCAGGGGCTGGTCCCCCCGGACCATCGTGGCGTGGTTACGACCCTGGCTGGACAAACTTCTCATTTTTTCTCCATCTTTCGTTATACAACACAACCCCAACACGCTGCGTGTCTTAAGTTTATCCACATCGTCTGAACCACAGTCACCAGTGTGTAGAACCTCATGTCAATAATCAATCTCATTAAATTATGTTTTGTGTTTCCTCTAGTTTATACATGATGGCCTGAGCTTTTAGACCTTCTCTAAATCAATCACTACGTTTGCTGTCTGAGTGCTTTGACAGGATCAGGAATGAATTTGGAGCCAACGTTGATAAAAAGTCTCTCAGGTCCTCAGAACCTGAGACCTGAGAGACTGGCATGGCAGCACAGGCCAGCGGCATCTGCTCGCCTTAAATGATTGAAGTTGTGGCATACATGTGCCAGAAAATAAAACTGTTAAGAGTTATAAAGGAAGTTATATCTATCATCTGCATAAAATTAAGAAGCAGCCATATTGTTAGTTCTAGATTTGCTTTACTGTGTAATGTAAAGTTTCCAGCTCAGTCCACTGAGGTGAAATGGGACAGAAGTAAATGAAATGTAACTGAAAGAGTGTCAAGGTGCAGGACCAAGGAAGACAACGGACATTTTGGAGATTGATTATTTCTAGAGATTAAATACATTACATTTCCATACATTTCCTGCAGTTCTAGTTCTTTGTCATCAGTAAGGCCGTATTTTTCTCTTGGTAAGCATTTTAGTAGTTACCTTTATTGTGACTCTATACCAACCTTAGTCATTCAGCAAACAACCACACATTTGTGAGTGGTATCATGCATTTGGGTTGACCTCTGGTCTGCACGCAGACTGCATGTAGCTGCAGAACAAACATCCATAAAAAGCCGTGTCCACCAAAAAAAAACTCCCTGACAAGGCGCAGCAGCAGAGCAGCTGGGCTCACGTATTCTCCAGAGCGTACCTCATTTCCAGCCTGTGCACGCCTGCATGGAGACACGTGCGCCTGCTGTTTCATGCTGCTAAGATGTCAAATGCGCAGCCCGTTTCTATTTGTTATGTTATGATTTGAAGCAAAGCAGGAACATGTGAAGCATGCGGGTCGACTGAGGTAGTGGTTTTCTTTTTTTTGTGCAGATATTAATGTTTTAATGCAGGATTTTTGATCAGATTTTACTCAAATAGAATAGAACCCAAAAGCAGACGAAAGAAGGAATAAAACTGTAAAAATTATACAGGAAATAGCAACTACATCTGGACATTTACCATTTTATTCAAACTTCAGGGTTTCTTGGGGGGAGTTTGTCAAAATTGAAGCTCTAATGATGTACACTTAAGGCTCATTTTTGAGTCTTGATTATGATTTTTGAGTGAAGCTGTTTTAAGTCAACCTATATTTTATCATTCCTGGTTTTCCGTGGACAGTTTATGTGTCTGAAGATCATTTAGTCTGCAAAACTCTTCTCTCCTTTAATTAACCTCCAGTGTGGTAAAATATAGCCCATGCTTTAAGTAGCGGGACTGGAGAACTACCGGTTCCCAAACACGAATCGGTATTTTTAAGGAGTGGGATCCAACCTTGGAAGTCTAGAAGTGTTTCTGTGCAGCCTTTTCTTCCTCTGAGCTAAACCATCCTCTTCTTCATTGTTCCAGAGACGTCGCTGGTATGCCTGTATGAAGTCAGCGTCACGTGTGCTTGAGAGAATTTTCACAAATGTTCCTCCAGGGATTCAGATTTCATTGATGGAGGACATACCTAAAGTTTATGTCGGGAACATAAATCCTGAAATAACAAAAAATGTATTAGATACATGTGTGAAACTGATGGACAATAATTCACTCATTTAATTATATAATCTACTCATACATATAAGACAGAAGCACATAGAAATGTCCAAAGGAAATAAAAGAGGAAGGTGAGGGGGTTACCTGAAGTTTTCCTCGTGAACCTACTGGCCTGAATATGAACCGGCAGATTTATGGTTTTAATCTTTCATCTGCAGCTTAATCGATAAATCAGTATTTATACTAGTATTGACATATTTTTTCCTTTCTTCCTCATGTATTTCTGAGAAATCCTGAATTCCTTTCCGACAGCTCTGAACACCTGAGAGGTTTAGATTGTAACCGGAGCAGCAGAAAGCACACAACTCCAGATGATTTATGAGCGTTACTGATAAGTCGGCTTCTCTCCTCGCCGCTGGCGTCTGAACCCTGTAGTAATGAATCCTTAAAATGGATTAGCAGTGTGTGATCTCAGTCTCCATACTCCTCACGCTGACCACTCTCTGTTCTGACCATCTGAACCTCAGAAGTTCTGCTCCACACTGGGAACTGTGTATCATATCACCAGATTAAGAAATATATTATAATTTTAGCCAGAGAACTACTTATATCTATCTTTTATGAGTGTCTCATTAAAGGAAATCCAATTTCTATGTCTGTAGAAAAGAAACAAGTCAATCCATTTGTACAGGTTTTTGTTGCTATTATGGAAAGCAGGATGGCCAGTTTAGCTTGTCTTATTCTTTCCCCTGTCATGCAGGCACTGGTCTGATCTGGATGGATGATTTGGCCTGTATAGGAACCGAAGACAGCATCGAGGATTGTAAGTTCCCTGGCTGGGGCAAAACCAACTGTGGCCACGTGGAGGATGCCGGAGTGACTTGCGCCATCTAAACCTCCATGATGTGATGCTGCTGCAGCAGCTGAACGTCTCCTTTAACAGTGCCTTATCACTTTAAGAGCCTTCAGGGTGCACGACGTCCTACCGTTGCCAGGGACCTTCCATTAGCAATATGCCGTTACACAAAAAAAGCACCGCATTGACCCGTGCACGACATAAGCAGCTTTCTTTTATGTTTCTGATTAAATATATAGCTACAGACTGACTCAAGGGAGCAAAGACAATGTGCACATTTTTCAAACTTTACACCCATGTGAGCTGGAAAGTGGAGGGATGATGGGATGACAGGACTCCAGTGAACAATGAACTCCAGTGTGGAGCAGGACCTAATCCAACCAGCCCGTCATCCCAGAGCTCTCATTGGTTTGTCGTCACGTCCAAGTTACAGAAGAGCTGAAAGGACACTAAAAGAATTGGCGTTTTTTGTTACTGACAAACTGTTTTTTCATTTGCTGGCAGCTTCGCAGTATTATGCAAAAAATGGCTTATGAGCTAAACATGCGCAGCATTGCCTTATAATGTATCAGCATTAACGAGTGAGCAGTTATTCATGACCTGCAGGTCAAAGGCACTTAAAGCTGGATTAACTTTGGGATCAAATCTTTAACTTTCTTCTTAGTTTGAATGTAAATACTTTTAAATGCTAAATTACATACATTCAGTGTCGTCAAATCACATCAAACGATCATGTATCCTCAATGTCTGAGAACTTTTTTTTTTTAATTTTTATGGATTTGCAATGCAGATTTTTTTAGAATATTCTAACCATTCATTGTTTGTCATGCATCCACACTTGCTTGTTAACTTGTTCTTTGTAGATAACATGTGTTACCAGACTGTTGCACCATCCAAAACTCACAGGGTACCCCATTTAGACTGCTCTTATCAATCTATGCATATTTTATAAATATAAAAGCATATGGAAACAGTCATGATTCCAAAAGATTGCTAATGTTGCTCCGTGTCTTCTGAATGAACAAATTGGAAGAACTTCACAGTGGCATCGCTATGAAAATATTTTTTTTAGCTGCGGAGATTTTCAGCCTTTTATCAACACAGAGACCAAAAATTACTTGATACAGGTTTGTCTATACCTTGACTTTGTAACTAAAAATCAGCGAAACAGTTTACAATGTGATGTCTACTCTTTTTTTTAAAAACAACCAATAAAGAAAGGATTTTGAAAGGGTTAAATATCAGCTGATGGGACAATGGAGATGAGATGAGTACAAGCAGACAGACGCCTGCCGTGTGCGATTTACTGCGGGGGCTCTGTTAGCCTTTACTGCCAAAAGTTGGGGTGTTGTGTACATGCACGCAAACACACTCACACAGGCACAAACTAAATCGCCCATAACAGACAAACTTTATGCCCCCACATCCTCCCCCTCGGTGGGGTTTAATCTTTATGACTCCCATCAAACCCAAACCGGCTGGTACCTCCCAGGAGTGCCAGCTCACCTTCTGAGCCAACAGGAGACATCCAAGGGATAAAATCCAGTCAGGATCAGACTGTTTCCCTTCTCAATCATTTTTTATAGTTTTTCTGTGTTTTTTTATATATTAAAAATGGAACTAAAATACCCCCTCTCCCCTTAAACACTGTTGAATTCCCCCAATTCCTTTTTATGAAAATTTATCTGCACACATGTTGCAAAGGAGGGAAAACTGTTGGCCTGACTTGTCTTTCAGTACCTCATGTTCGGTACTCCACCACAGAAGAAGACAAATTAAAAACATGTTCAGAACTCCATTTAAAGAAGGGACAGGGGAAACAAGGGGAGCAACCAGAGACATTGACCGCTGTGTTTCAGAAAGACCTATGGACATATGGGAACCATTGATGGGGAACACACTGGATAGCTTCATCAATGCCGTCATTTCTGATCATTTTGCATGTCCCAATTGACCACGTACTTTGTACCTTTTTAAAAACAACTGAATGCATTACAAACAGCAGAGACATCTCATTGTCCTGCGGGAAGAGATAATACTCCTGCTGTATATTTATGATTAGCAATATTGGGACTTAAAAATAATACTGCTTAATGCATTCCAGGTGAAACTCGAGGGTATTTTTACTGCAATACACACTGAAACCATGAGCTGATTTATCTTGTCCATCAACAGTAGATAAATCAGTGACGTTCTCCAGATGTTTCAACGTGAATATTTCCTGCTTGTCTTTCTTTCTTTCTTTCTTTTTTCTTTTATTTTTTTTTGTGGATAAAATTTCAGACATTAATTGAAAGTAGAGAATATTATTCCTATGACAGAAATGAAGCATAGCTATTTTGTATGTGACAAATCATTTTATTCCTTTGCTTTGTTTTTGCCACCTTAAGGACATTTTTGTCATACGAATCCTTCGGAAGTAAAAGTAAATCAATAACAAAACGTTATGGAAGCATTTCAAAGTATTACCATCGAAGAATTTGTCTTCTTGGGCACGGAGACCTCAGCAACATAGTTTGATAGAAGAAGAGAAACATAAAACAATATACAGTATTAGCAAAAACATTTGCAATTTTTGTCTTCTTGAAATTGCACTTGGTGGTTCTTTAAAATAAGTGAAGAGAGATGTTTTCAGTGCTGTGGAGTTTTCTGCTTTCTGACTAATGTGTGTGTGATGTTGTTGTCCTCTTGCACACACAGACACACTCCAGTATTCCTGCTCTGTATCTCTGTGCATGACTTAAGTGGAGATGACAGTTGAACCGAGTGTCACCGAGGCCTTTATGTCTGCTCTCCATGTCTCTCGTTCATCATTTGAAGGCGTCACATTTAACACTTTTCCTACTGGATCATTACTCATAAACAACCAGCGATGACACAGAGGGATCCTTTGGTTTCTTTTGATCGTGCTTAGTTGTCATCTTGTCAAATAACAGTTTTTATTTACACAGGTTTTAGTGTGTTTTATTCCACGGCATTCCTGGCAGGCTTTTAATATTCAATCCAATGTTTTGAGGGAACTTTCAGTGCAGCTGTGAAGATGTGGCATCGCTCCCGGCTGTGGATTCTGTGCTTGTCTGCACCTGAAAAGACAGTTAATCAACTTGTGTTGTTTCATTTTAAAGAGTTGAGTCTATAGTCTAAAGAATGAACCATACTGTAGTTTAAAAAGTTCAAATAACTGCTATAAAAGACTGCTTTTTGCTTCCAAAAATGTTTTTATCTAGGAATAATATTCCAAAAGTTGAGACTGGAGAACTTTAAGACTCCTGAACCTTCAGCTCGGGTAAATACGACTTCTGGAGAATGTAACATGTGACACTGCAGGATCATTAACATTCAAGAACTGTACAATTTAACCACAGAAACCTTCCGATGACTGTGTCACCCCCAGATGATCTCCTCAAAGTTCAATCTGTTTTGACTGATGCTCTGTCTGGGTGAAGCTGCAGCCAATCAGAAGTCAGAAATGATGAGATGTGAGTTCCTGATTGGTGAGAGGCTGCCTGACCTCAGATCAATGCTGGAGCCACGAGGGGTCAAATAACTCGAATGCTTTGAAACTGTCTTTGAAAATGAGAACGCACCTCAAATAAGGTTCAGTTAACCACTTGAATGTTTGTTTTGTAACATGCGCACGCTTTTACCAAGACCTTCTTCTGCCACCCTGTCGTATCGACTCAGCGCACACGTGTTCATACATGTGTCTGGTTTTTATTACCTCGTGCTGATCGGAGCACACAAGGGCCGCAGAGTGAACCAGAAAAATAAATGTCAAAATAAAACACAATTGTTTAGAGGAAATACTTGATAAACTGCTTCAACTTTGCAACTAGAAACACTTTTTTTGTTTTATTTTTCTTGTGACTTTTTTTGTACCACTACAATGCTGTATACACACTGCTGAAATAATAAAACACAGATTGAACACTAAACTTAGTTATTCTTGGTAACTGAACAGAGGTGATTTGGAAAGAAGTGAAAATCGACTTGAACGTGTTTGTGAGTCACACACATGATCACGAGTGCTGGAGCGTGTGGACTCGTGTACCATGTATGTTCCTGGACCGTTGTTGAACAGTAATCGCAGGTGTGACTGTTTCCACATGTGAAGCAGATGTAGAGATACATACATAGATCACCCGTATCTGATTTCAGAGACATGTATGTGACCTCATGGTTCCGACTTTGTCATTCTGAAGCACTATGAAAATAGGACTGTTTGATCTTCATGTTAATGTTTTTCAAAGCAACTGATAAATGAAATTCTTGTGGGGTTTTTTGTTTTTTATTTGTTGGCGCTGTTGCCTCCCAAGAAAACGGATCTAGTTTTAAATCCAAACCCGGGGCCCTGCTGCGAGGATTATGTAAGTTCCTCCTCTGTCTCATGGGTTCCTTTCTGGTTCTCCGACTTCCTCCAATAGTCCAAAAACATGCAAAGTTCATGTTTGTCTCTCTCTCTACGTGTCGGCCCGGTGATGAACTACAGCGACCCATCAGGATGTAACCTGATTCTCACCCAGGGCCAGCTGGGAGAAAAAATTCCCACAACCCTGGAAAGCATAAGTTGTCAAAGATGGATGGATGGATGGATGAATGATCGATTAGAATAACTTTTACTCTCACAATAATCCCCCATCTTATCTCATCACATGAAACTATGTAAATGTCCATCACCCCATCTTGACAGTCAGGATCCTCCTCTGTGCAGCAGCAGAGTCCACAAACATGACTTCATATCCCTTCAGGGAAGAGACTAACACGGAGAGACAAAGAAATAGTCCCAGTCTTCCCATTTACATCCATTTATCATCGCCTCACATTCCTACTCTTCTTCCTCATAATGAAATGGTTATCCTCCACACAATGAAAGAGCTGGTTGGGAACATCTGTGATGTGCGAAGGACAAGAAATGGGATCATGAGAGTCGAGCTCAAGGTCACTTTATTGAGTGGGGGGAATTCTTTAGGACATTAAAGAGGGAACAGACACTATTAGATAAATCTCCTCTTCTGTTGCCCCTATTGCCCACATGCATGTGACTCAGGCTTGAGTGGGGCTGAGACCTCATGTCATCACTAAATTTTATTACAAGGATTACCCTTTGCTGGTGGTTTAACAAACATGTGTGCTTTATTATGAAAAGAAAAAGAACTCTTAAAATGCTGGGTTTCAAATTGTATGCGTGGCACAAAAATAGCAATCATTGTTGAATGTCAATAGGAAGAAAGCACTTCTTATTCAAAGCAAATACGTAATTACTCTTTTCAAAACTGTGGCAACGATAGAATCTTTTATTATCATGAGAGGAGGAAAAGAAGTGAAACAGGGACAGACAAAACAACATCATTTGGGTCAAGGAGAAGTTGTGATTAACAAACGTGGCTTGTTTCAATCATCGGCTTCACATGATCGTTTAAATGGTGTATGATCCTAAAAGGCTTTAGTATGGACGAAGCACAGAAAAAAAGACATTAAAATATGAAACAAATCCAAATCACTTGGCTGACTGAAGTGATTTTACATTTTCAATGAGCATTTCAACAAGTTCAACAAGCTGAACGGTGAGGGAGCGACATGATAGTAAAAAAGCTGTAAATCAGAGAAATGAAAAGCTGTATTCTAAAGAACAAATATCCACACTACATCCACACCGCCATATATCCCTGTAAAAAGGTGCTGGGTTAAGTGAATTTAAAGTGCCATGAAGCACACACACAGACAATGGACAACTCATTAGCTTATACTGTACGTGTACCAAAAAAACAAAACCTTTATATCAAACATGTTGAGAATGATTTTAGCCATGTAAGACAGAAGTGGCAAAACTTAAAAAGAATGAAAAATAGATTTTCAATAATAATTAAATAGAGATTTGTTATGGTTTTGTTTTTTTTGTTTTTTAAAGAAAATTAATCATAAAATCAACAAAAGCTAGACTAAAGGTTTGAAATAAAAATCATTGCAAAGGGAAAACTTTGGGTTAAAAATTATATTTGCTTTATTTTATATTATTTTCAGTTGATGTTTCTTTTGGGCCTTTTGTTCATTTATTTTTTAGAAGTGTTCGATTTCTACGGTAATTCGTTTTAACTTGTTGATTCAATAATATGAATTAATTGAAAAAGAGTTTTACACCCCGCGGTCCTTGAGCGCATTTGTTTTGACGCGACCTCCTTCTACTGGTGAATATTTGTACTGCAACTACAATTGATTTCACATTTACGTTTAAAAATTCGTGAATATCTCTCTACTCGCGATTTATTGGCGTAAAGTAGTTTCCACATGTATTTCTACGTAAATATATTCCCATATTGTGTTTTACTAACACGAGTAGGCCGCATTTAATTTGTTCCTCTGCGGCATCCGTACAACGACAAAGAGGAAGTCAACATTTGAATCTTCAGCGGCGCGTTTTACCCGGTGCAGTTTGGAGCTGACGACGTAAGAAAACGCAGGTATTGTTACAAATATAGAATAAAAATGTACACGTAGTAAAACCAGGAGCTTTCCACATGATTTAGCACCCAAGCTACTGTTGCTGTTTAATTTTTATTGACTAAAAACTGTTAGCGAATAGCTTCTAGCTTCTTCAAGTAGTGACAGAAGTGCGTGTGGTCGTCTCATGTTGTTGAGGCCCTGTAAAAACTTTTCGTTTGGACGAGTTGAATTTCAACGCAACCTCTGAATGATTCGTGAATATTTAGTGAATACTCATTTTTTTTTGTTCCTCTCTACAAGTGTGGCTTGTTTATGATGAGCAACAGTAATGCTTTATTTCTCTGAAATGCCCAAGGAATCAAAGATAACTTTATACTTACTAAGTGGGTAGTCAAGATTTTCATTGGTCTCATATGTTTTGGGTCTTAAGTTGTGTCACAATGTGTCATTTTCTGTTAAATTATTTCTTGCTTTCTCAGAATGGCCTCTCCACCCTCATGCAATGATGAGAGCTTATTCAAGACCCCCAGAGCCATGAGAGTTAGGAGCCATGGAAGCAACGGCGGGACCCCGATCACCATCCCAGCTTCGCCTTTCATGAAGAAGCTGGGCTGTGGGACTGGAGTTAATGTTTACCTCATGAACAGGTCTGTGGACTGGATTTTTTAAAATAAATTGACCACAATTAAAAATTTTCTTGCATTTCAGTTTTGTAACATCTGATTTCAGGGCAGAGATCTCATTTAAGATGATTCACATGCAGAAGAGGCGTAGTGTACTAATACTGTAGTAATTTACCACACAAAATGACATAGAACTTCAGATGTAAACAAGTTGAAAATTCTGTTTAAAAAATCGCTTTCATGTTGTTGATGAAATCATTCTTAGGGTGGGGAAGCTGAACGCTTCTCCATGGGCTGTCAAGAAGATCAACAGTAAGTGTGCAACAAAACAGCTTGACATTTACCAGAAGCGTCTGAATGAGGAGGCAGAGATCCTGAAAGGAATCAATCATCCAAACATTGTGGGTAAGACATGAGATCAGGCTTTCTACAGTGTAACAAGCACGCAGTGAGTCATTGTCTTTATTTTGTCCTCTCGTAATCACTTCATGCCTTCATGTCAAGGTTTTCGTGCCTTAGCGACGGCCAAAGACGGATCGAAGTGTCTGGCCATGGAGTACGGAGGAGAGCAGTCCCTCAACGACCTGATAGAGAAGAGGAGAGAGAATGGGCTGAAGGCCTTCCCTGTTGCCAATATAGAGAAGGTGGCGCTGCACGTCGCTCGAGGCCTTCAGGTCAGTCATGGACTCTATTCTGTTCTATTAATGGTGTGAAAGTGTTTGACACTGAATCAGGTAAAGTTTTAACTCTCACAAGTGTCCCTGTGTAGCCCTGATATTTGGTTGATGCATGAATATATTAATCTTCCTACCTCTTCAGCATCTTCTAATTTGGTCCAAATAATCTATTTATTTATTATCAATGCCTGAAGTGGAACACATCAGCCTTGCAGTCTTTGAATGATTATAAATGAAATATATAGAAATGTGTTTTCTGTCGCTAGCGTGTGTTTTTCTGTAAGTCATACTAAGTGTACGATTAACATATATACGAAACTTAATATTCAAAATAAATCAGTGGGAAGTAAACAAAATCAGACATTTTTTCACTGAACTTTCAAAAATGATTATTTAACAAAACACAGAAGGACTTTGTTTAAAGCCATGAGCATCTGGAATACTTCATCTCTCTCCAGTACCTTCACAACGAGAAGAAGCTGCTGCACGGTGACATGAAGTCATGCAACGTTGTCATAAAGGGTGACTTTGAGACCGTCAAGATCTGTGACGTTGGCGTGTCTCTGGAGCTGGATGAGAACATGAGAGGTAACGGTGATGGCGTCGGTTTGGTTGGAGAATTCAGTTTGTGTTGCTTTGATGCACCTTGAAACATTTTGACCTCTAGTAACCTTAAACACACAAAAACATACTGAATCAGTAGATTATAATCAACATGTCTCATTGCGTGTCAGTCAGGATTTTGGTAGCCAGTGTGGAATTTGCTCAGTTCTACAGTGAATTATGTCTGGAGATGTTTTTCATATTCATATTGAGGTCATATCAGCACACTGATGAACATGAGCCAGTTAATACCGTGTGTGTGTGTGTGTTTTTGTGCGTGAGTATGCAATTGGCATTATTCACGGACTAAAACATTTGGTTTGAAACAACTGTTTACAGCTGTTGATTAACTTTGTTTCGATGCCCAGACAGAAACATAACTACTTTAGGCTCATCCAGTGGGGGTCCCCTCCACCCCCACCCCAAATCGAGGGTTTAATTTAAATCAAGTACAGACATCTGGATCTCTCTTTGAACCATTTGACAAATTGGTTTGGCTTTTTTGTTTTTCTTCATAACAACATGTTATCCAGACCAATTTGAGTTTAATAACAACCGTTGTCCCTCGCGTTTTCAGTGTCGGATCCGGAGGCGGAGTACATCGGCACGGAGCCGTGGAAACCCAAGGAGGCTCTGGATGAGGAAGGAGGAGAGATTACTGACAAGGCCGACATCTTTGCCTTCGGTTTGACTCTGTGGGAGATGATGACGCTGGCTATGCCTCACCTGGAGATGCTAGAGGATGAGGAGGAGGAGGAAGATGAAGGTGAGTTGTTCGGATGAATAAAAGGATTTTAAAGAGAAGTTCCTTACATTTATGTTATGTTATAGGTTATGTTAGTTAACAGGAAACACATTCATTTTCTGTCATAAATCCCTCATTGCTTTCAGATGATTCAGTCGAGGAGAGTTTCGATGAAGACGCCTACTATGAGAGGTTGGGGACGAGGCCAGTGTTGGACGCCGAAGCTCTGGGCAGCACTTACCGGAGGATGGTGGAACTGTTCTATCTCTGTACAGAGGAAGACCCCAAGAAGAGACCCTCAGCCAGCCAGATCATTCAGGCGTTAGAGAACAACACCATACCGGATAAAACCCCCCGCGAGGTGATCGTTATCGATTGATTCACCGAGTCATTTTGACCTTGGAGCTTCAGGTCATAAAAATGATCAGCTGTTTAAGTCCAGAATATGTAATAACAAGAAAAAGGACCGTTGTCAGATATGTGTTATAGGCTTCCAGGAAATAGAAAAGATCCATCCGTCACTGGTGAAAGCATCAGCTGATACGAGCTATAAAAGCTAACTATACTCGTTTGTGTGTTTTCATGTTGTCTTTACAGAAGTGTTGTCTCAGTGTATGTCAACATTTCTACGTTTTTATTTCCTATACCTGCTATCATCTTAAAAAAAATTTCACCCCTATAAACTGGCTTTTCTCAATCAAAGCCCTTCTGTTTTTATTTCACATTTGTTTTGCATGTCTGATACTGCCTCAGTGGCTCTGCTGTCATCGGTTCTGATAAGACTGCACCTCTGACACATAAGGGAATAGCGACACTAAATAGAAGCTATTATGCATCTTTGTAAGAACCTTGACAAATAACTGTCAAATTTGTTCCTCTTATGTTTTTATGCACCATACTGTCTAACAAGTATTTTAAATGAAGATACAGCACCAACCAGATAAATCAGGCGATAGGTTTATTTAATGAATTTACAAAGCAGGCTGGTAAACAACAGCATCCATCCCTCGGGTTCCCGAACAGATAATCCCTCCAAAAAGCTTCAATTCAGAGGATTAAAACAAAATCTGAACCTTTACAGGAAATGCTTCAAAATGAGACTTAACATTCAAAAATGGTCCCAAACAAGTTTTTCTAATTCAAGATGAATCAAAGCCTGCGGTGTGAAACTATCAGTCACTGCAATTTCAAGCAGAACATAAAACATCTGAATAAAAACTTCCACAGTGAAATAACGCAGTGTTGAATTAAATACCTTCTGAAAACAGGCGTACCTTTATAGACCACCTATTTAATTGAAAAGAGAAAAACATAATTATACAACTGAATCTTAGCATTCCACAACAAAAAATGAACCTCCATCTGGTCACTGATGAACAGTTATCTTTGTACATGAAAAACATTTAAATAACATCTGTCTAAACAGCGACGCATCTTTAACACTCATTTTGAATTCCTTACAGACTTCATGCAATGAAGTTGTAAATGAGGAATGTCGGTGTGTTGCAGTATTTGGTTGCAAACAGTTTGCCGTCAGGCGTCGGGTCAGAGAAGGCGATTTCTTCCTTGGTGAGATGACTGCCGTACATGAAGGTGCTCCTGTAATAATAAAAAAAATATTACTAATATTACTAATAATTACTGGGTCCTGGTTCCGAACAGAAACATGCAATTTCCGGGATTAATAAAGTATCTATCTATCTATCTAAACAGACTATGAGCTCATTTCTGGAGCAAAAAATGATCGTGACGTCATACCTAAGGGTGTCCAGCATGCGGGTGGCAATGTTCTGCCGTCTGGCCAGGCTGAACACCCAGATTCGGCTGATCCCACACAGTGCCTGTTCCGGAACGGTGGAGCAGCACCAGGCTCTATGTCGCTCCATGAAGTCGTCCTTCTTCATGTCTTTCTCTTGATCTGGCTGCTCCAGGACTCTATAAGCCTGCAGTGTGTCACAGAGACATCAGCAGCCACGAAAAGCATCACTGGAGCACGTTATTATTAACATATTAATGACATTGCATTTTCTTCAAACCGACTGAAGTATAACCAGAATGAAAGAAAACAATAGTGGCCTGACTGAACCACTGTCCACTTGTCGACATATCAGCGGTGTGCAGTGGCAGCTTTTTGTTTTATGAAGTCAAAGGTAAAAAAAAAAGAGAACATGCATCGCCAAAACTACCTGACTTATGGGTTCAGCGATGAGACACCCCACCACCATGCGCTCCGTGTTGATGAAGAGGTAGGTCTTGGCCTGGGAGGGTCTCCTCATAGTCACCTGCTGGAAGCCCAACTCACTGTCGGCGACATGCCGCACGTCCTCGGCCTGAAACAGAGACGGAAAAATAGTTTGTACGCATCTAAATCGCAGAAAAGTAACAATCACAATCAGTGAAGATGAACACAATTTTAGACATGTGTTGATTGATTCCCTCACTTTTTTGATGGCATATTTCGGGTCATCGGGCATGACCAGGAGTATTTTTCCATCCCAGAATTCTGACACCACCCGCTCTTTCTTCCAGCCCTGAAAACAAAGACACAACGGCAAAAAAAAAGCTGCAGCTAGAAGACAACAACTCACAACAGACTCATGTCCGTGTGAAACAGATCTATGCCAGCAGCCTTGGCATCTTTTCTTTTTACATCATCGTGTAAATAAACTGCTGCAAAAACAAAAACGTCTTTGCAGGAAAACCCATAAAAACCTTAAGAATAAATAACTGAACAGATGAAAGAAATTCAGTTGTTTAAATTTGTCTGCTTGAATCTGTGGTTCTTCCTTCGAAACAACACACATTAAGAAGTAACTGTAAATCCTGCTTTAACTTGACATGGATTCGTACGTGGAGCATGCAGATTTTTGATCTCAGATAAGTGAATTGAATGGACGTTTTACCACAAATTTGATGGCGTCGAGGAAGCGCTGGTGGAACTGGGTATGTTGGAAATGGTCCTCAGGGTTGTCTGCACTGTACACCATACCACATGAGTTGCAGGTTGTTGCTCCAAACTGCTTCTGACCAGCATCCTTATCACCAAAGCGCAGTGAACACAACACATGAAAGTATATACTTCTAGTACAGCCGTCTTTGCCAATTCATTCTAGGTCTTCTGGTACACGCTACCATCACATTAGTTACAACTAAAATCATTAACGTACAATAATGAGCTGGTCGTCATCCTGCTTCTCTTTCCTCCGACGAAGAGTTCGATCTTTGGATGAAAGAGCCTGCAGTGGCGTCATCTGGCCAGAGGGGGTGCTACAGGACAACGGTGACTGCAAAGGTTTTCTCAACCTGCAACACAGGAAATAGAATACACACCATAATGTTTTACTGATGAGAATAAACCTATATCCTTTTTTAAGATGCATTCAGAATTAAGTTATCTCTCTGTGTGCCATATTATTTACTAAACGGTTGACAATTTAAGAGTGTCTCGCCTTTTGGAGGAAGATCCAAAGATGGGATATAACTCTGCAGACTCTGTGGAGAAAATAAAAAATATTTTAAATAAGGCTTTCATGGAGAAAGAGGGATACTTTAAATAATGCTGAAACATTAAAAGAAGCAGTCTGGATCAAGCTGCTGAGCACCTTTAAGTGAACTGGCAGCAGAGTCGGTGGAACTTTTATCTGTCAGCTCAAACGTAGGTTCATATTCACCATCTGTTGGACGGGCCTCCTGAGGAAAACAGTTCAATCACACAATTCAAAGCTTTGATACATTTAAGTCGTTGTATTATCTTTTTCAGGCTTTTTCAGGGCTTACTTAAATTCTACTTTTGTTTATCTTTTTATCGGTATCTACGCACGTGTCTGTTGTACCTGACTTAGAAGTGATGCAGATGCGGATGAAGGACTTGGTGTCCTTGTCAGGGAAACCCTTAACTCTTTGGTGATCCCATATTTTTCTGTCAGGATTTTAGGAGAGCTGCAGGAAAAAAAGATGATTATACAATTTTTAGTCATCAAGAATGTGAAGACAAAGATTAATATTGATTTGTGTTTGACATGTACATCATTAATGCTGTTTCCAAAAGGTACGGCTAATAATGTTTTAGAACTTTAAGCACCTGATGGGCTGTGGACTAGCAGATTGTTCCATCAAGTCCATCCAGTCTTTCGTGTCAAACTTTCCTCTCTGTTTGATGCTCGGCTGCTTGTCTGTTTCCACAAGCTGTACAGAAGCCTGAACAACCAGGACAAGATGTCAACAACTTTATATGGTAATGTAACATAACATATAAGCCTTTATCTGAAACGCTTCATCTGTGCAATCAATCTGACTTGGACCCTTTTCTTTTCAAACTTCACAACTATCCAGCGACACATAAAATGTTTTTGACATTTCAGCCTCTATAGCAAGAACCAAACTCTCGCCTCACCTCTGCAGGACTTAGCTGCTGCTTTGAGTGTTCACCCTTCCTCTCTGGTGGAACAGCTGTGGCCCTTGCTTGGACTGTTTCTTGCCTGGTTGAGGATTTTGGTGCAGATTTCTTGTACATTGATTTGTGTGTCTTACTCGTGGCAAAGAAAGCGGCGCCAACAAAGATTTTGGGCTTTGGTTTCAGGCTGCTGAAAGTAATGGAGATGGCTTTCTTGGGCTCCGCTGGTTTACTGCTGCTGCTGGTGGGAGCAGTAGTTGTCAATGCTGGTTTAGCTGTGACACTGCTGAATTCAATGAGGCAGTGATTAGAGAGCATTCATCATAATCATAATACATTTTAGACTCACATCAAACCAAACACTGAGGCCAATGTGTAAAACCAACCTGCTTTTAGGCTTAGAAAGCTTCATCCTTGAAGATGTCACAAAGCTTTTGACACCCATCTTCTTTGCATTTCTAGATTGTGCTGCCAACTTTATCTTCTTTACACCTCCTTTAACACCCGTTTTATCCTGCTTTTTCTCCTGAGAAAGCGGAGGAGAAGACTTCGACTCCCTGATTGCCTTTCTATCCAGTGGAGAAAGGTAGAGGGACCTCTGCTTGCCATAGAAGGAGCTTGTAACAATGGAGCGTTTGGCTGGAGATTTATGGGGAGATTTGGCTGGAGATCCTATAAAAAAATGATGGCAAAAAATGAGAAAGAAAGAAGGTGGAGATAAAATACAATCAATTTTAACTCAGTTTAATTCAGTGTATCTCCTCTCATTATCAGGCTTGTAGTAGTAGCAGCCTATCCTACCCGCTGGTCTACGTGGCGACTTCTGTGGTGACGGGCAGTTCTCCTTGTTGAGATGCATAGCTGGCCTCTTCCTCGGGGATCTCCTCACTGATGTCTCCTCCATCACTCCCTTCTTCGTTGGACTGATGTAAAAGTAAAGGTGTGAAGTAACATGGGTTACAGATTCAACACAACTGTCATTAGGACTCTACTGACCTAGAACACCCTATTTTGAAATATTAACACTAAATGGGAAAAAAAGGCCTTCGTATTAAGCAATTACAAATTTGCAGTATTTGAATGAATTTGACTGATGAATATTACACATATACACACACTGACGTCAGTGCTGAAAGACTTTGCAGCCTTACAACCAACTAAAAGT
Source organism: Antennarius striatus (assembly GCF_040054535.1). NCBI lineage: Eukaryota > Metazoa > Chordata > Actinopteri > Lophiiformes > Antennariidae > Antennarius > Antennarius striatus. The sequence continues at coordinate 5,304,430 of NC_090794.1, forward strand.
TCCCAAGCTGAGTGTGTTCACTACTAACCTGTCAGTGTCCAAAGGGGATCGCTTCCTCTTCCTGGATGTGGTCTGTATCATTTTCCCAAGCCTCACCTTTGCACACAACACAATTGAAAGGACGTTCAATCGAATACATAAAAACCCACATTTATCAGAATAGTGTCAGTCATCCGTCAGTCAGTCATCTTCAGATTACCAACGCTATTTCCGCAGCAGCGGGTCTTCAAAATATTTTTAAACTGAGCAAAGGCTGTCCTCTTTTCCACAGATCAATAGGAAACATTGCTTTGTTAGAACTTAGTAATAAATAACTGCAATACTTGCCATCACAGCAAGTGGAGGATACACTATGTTACTAACAGCGTCATAATCAGGACTACGGAAGTCGACCAGGTGAACAGGAATGACTGATCAACGGTGTTAGTTTGACAGTCCAAAAACGACCCTGAACTGGAATACTTTGTACACAAATGTAACTTATCACAAAATAAATGTTAGCTAAGATTACATTAGTGATAAGCGTGAGCTACGATGCACTTAATGAAACCTCATGTCGAGATGAATGGTTAGCTAATTGGCGGGATGATTAGCTTGTGCAAGTGTTTGCCACTATGCATACTGTAAACCAGCTCCTTCACTCTTCTTGATAAAACAACGTTCCCGTGAGGCATTTTTTTAAAAACAAAAGACATAATAAACCAAAACAATGAACAGGTCTGTTAGATGGATTTTTAATACAATATACACGTCAAATATCATTTTTAAAACGAAAGTAACTACCAAACAACATACACACGTAAAATGTAACTCCATCTTACCGAACGCGTTAACGTCGTGCTGCATGAAACGATAAATACGGATAATGTATGTCTGAGCTGCTGGCGGTAATCCTTCCTCTCCTGCCCGCGTTTCTCTTCTGTGTTTTGTATAGCGCGCGCCAGTCCCGAAAAACATTGCGAAAGCAGAAATATCCGGAAGCGGAAATTCTACAATGACGTCCGGTCGTTCTTTCAAAATAAGATTCTTACCAACTGAAGTTAATTAGACCAGTAAGTAAATGTGATATGCTAAGTGTGATTTTTTTTTTTTTAAGTAAAGGGAATCAACCACACCCAATTATTTTGCCCTCTCATTAAATAAACTATCACATTGAGACATTTATGTGGGATAATCTAAGGAGGCAGAATATATTCTTATATTTCTCCCCCTATTTTTCAAATCAAAACACTTATTCTAGAAAATCAATTTGTAAAATATTCTGGATGCGTATCAAATTGCACGTAGTGGTGAAACATCATTGGTTGACCATGTCTTGAGTTTTTTTAAAACTCTGTTTCATTATAAAGAAAATCTTAAAAATGCCCAATATCACAGTATGAAAGAATTTCAAGACAGGATCCTGTATTCAGAATTTAAAAAGAATTTGATTGACAATTTTTGACAAATTCTATGTATAGTATGTCAAACTTTTATTCATTAAAATTCGTGTGAGTATTTTTTTTCCGGGAACTTGACGCGTCTACAAACAACTTCCGGTTCAACGTGTGCCGTACATGAAAACTGTGACAGCAGCAACGATCTGTCGGGCAACTGTTAATAATATTGTTTTCATTAGTGGTATTTTAGCTTTTCATCAATATAAATTTACTCTTTTGAATTTGTGACTATTATTAAATTTAAAATGGTGTTTTACTTTACAAGTGCCGGTGAGTAAAGCCACAGAACAAGCTACAATGTTAGCTAGTAGCTTAGTTAGCAATTCTCTTCACAGCTGTGTGCTTTATGTATAATTTATTTGTCTCTATTCTTTATATGCTTCTTGCCAACTTGAAGTGTTCAATCTGATGTAGGTAACAAGTAATTTTATTGTTGTTCCCTCAGTGGTGAGCCCTTCCTACACAATCTACATGGGAAAAGACAAATATGAAAGTAAGTTACAAACTCACTTTTCACAATGAGCGGTCTATGTCTGCTGTATAACGGTCTTATAACCCTTTTGTGCGGCTCTATAATTTTTTCATTTCTATACTGAACTAATACCTACCATTAGTTAATCCATAGCAGACTTAACTTGTTGAGATTGATTTCGCAGATGAGGATCTAATAAAGTATGGATGGCCTGAAGACATCTGGTGAGACTTTTTTTGTGTGTGTTGCATACCTTCCCTCGTGACAAGCAAGAGTTTGATTAAGCTAAACTAATCAGTCTAGTAATGAACAATATATAAATACAATATGTGACCACTGAACTGAATAACACACTTTTCTCCAAATCCAGGTTCCATGTGGACAAACTGTCTTCGGCACATGTATATCTGAGACTTACAAAGGTGAGGCGTAGACACAATTAACTAAAAAGGATCCAGACAACATTCATAAAATTACCAAGTACCGAGTTTTCGGCACAGAAATGCCATCAGCACAGTCATCGTTAATGGTTGTACTGTGTATCTTTTCTAGGGACAAACTATAAATGATATCCCTCCAGAGGTGCTGATCGACTGTGCTCAGCTGGTGAAAAACAACAGCATCCAAGGTGAAGCTGTGCTGCCTTACGTCATATCATTTGAGGAATGATGCAACGAATGCAAGAATTGTTTGTCAGAAGGCTCACAGTTATTTAGAAGTGATGTCTTCTTTTACTTCCGGCTTGTCCCGTTTAGGGGTCGCCACAGCGTGTCATCCTTTTCCATATCAGCCTATCTTCCACATCCTCCTCTCTAACACCAACTGCCAACACCAACATGTCTTCCCTCACTATATCCATCCACCCTCTCTTTGGTCTTCCTCTTGCCCTCTTGCCTGATAGCTCCATCCACACCACCCTTTACCAATGTACAATTGATCTCTCTGCTGGTCGTGTCCAGAGGAGAGATCCAAGAGTCTGCTCCCTCTAACTTTGTCTCTCTGCTCTCTCTAACTTTGTCTCCAAATCATCTTACCTCGGCTGTTCCTCTAATGAAATAATTTCTGACCCTATCAAACCTGGTCCCTCCTAGAGAGAACCTCAACATCTCATATTCCATTAGAGCTGTTCTCTAAAAACACAGGTTCATCTAAGTCTCCTGAGATGACTTAGATGAATGAAATTTTTCCAAAACCTCCTCCTGCTTTACTGTACATATCATAGATTAACAATCTTTGACATGTGTAGCAAAGGCTTTTAACTGGTGTATATGACGGTAATCCGTGTTTTATGATGTTAGGCTGTAAGATGAACAACATCAATGTGGTTTACACACCATGGGCCAACCTGAAAAAAACCGGAGACATGGATGTTGGACAGATTGGTTTTCATCGACAGAAAGAGGTCAGTAGAGCAGCACTGAAAGGAAATGCATAAATTGTTGAACCTTTACTCTCAAAGCAGAAATGAGCTTCATTGTGAGTCCATTTCCTCAGCTGTCAGACCTGTTCAGGTGTTTGTTTCACTCTGTTTCACAGGTGAAGATTGTGGCGGTGGAGAAGAAGATCAACGAGATTGTGAACCGCCTGGAGAAAACAAAAGAGGAACGCTTCCCTGACCTCGTGGCAGAGAAGGAGTCGAGGGATCAAGAAGAGAGAAATGAGAAGAAAGCTCAGCTCCAAGAGCAAAAGAAGAGAGAGAAGGAAGAACTGAAGAGAAAAAAAGAGTTGGAAGAACTCAAGTATGCCAGCCTTTATGATTTTACTACAGTAAATTTAGATCCTGCTTGAGGGGTCTGGATCTTAAAATATTATGGCTTTTATTTCTTATCTGAAAACCAACATCCACAAATTTAAATCTGTGTAGGTTTCATATTCACTGACTGGGCAGGAATATGAATAGAGTTCTTCAAAATTTGGTTAAAATGATGAGTGCACATATACCAAGATGTCAAGAATTGAATGCCTTTAAATTTAAAGCCACCTGACATGAAGCAAAGACTCAGTGACATCCTGAGCTTTCAAAAATGTCACTTATTTAAAACCTGTGCTGCATATTTGGGAGTTATTTTGAAATCCTTTTTGTTTAATTTGTTCTGTTTTAATTGTTCTGTTTGTTCTTGTTTGTTTTGCTTTTTTTTGCAGAAACTATTCTTCGCTGATGAAAAGTGAAAAAATGAAGACCAATGAGGTGAGGACAGATCTGGATGTCTACATGTTGTTTGAAGTTTACAAATGGAGAATGACAAGAAGCTGCTTAAAATATCTGATTTCTGAATGAAGCGTAAAAAAATGAACAGTTTGAGTCTAGCTGTTATGTTAAGTGTTTTATTGCTGTACAAAGAAGTCACTCAGCTTTAATCAGTACAGGTAATGATCATCGCTTTAATCTGTGATCCCTGCATGTCATTTCCAGGACGGTTACGACTCAGATGACTTCATGTGAGAGATGACCTCCAGGCAGCAAGCAGGCGAAATCCTCCTCCGCTGCTCCATCCTGTTGTCAGGATGATCTCCTGCTGCTTTTGCTTGCTCTATCCCTGCACTATTGGGAGAACAACTTGAATGGATGCGTACCGTTTTGCTTATGGACACCTGAAGCAGAAAGGGAGCCACTGGGGGATGGCGCCAGGACTTATACCACAAGCCAATTGGTTGAAAACACTGCTATCATTTCACTCAGCTGGCTGGCCTTTTTGTAAAGATGCAATATAGTAGAAACAGAAGACAGCGGGAGAAGTAAGGATAGTTTTTCAGGGGAAAAATATTCAGATAGCAGAAATATATTTGACTGTTTTTTCACTTCCATGTTGACTGATATGGTTGCGATGAAACTTGCCTGTGAGTCTGTAACCATGCAAATTTGAGAGTTGCAAAACCTGCTGCTGCCTCTCTTCACGGTTTTATTTCTAAGCATGTCTAATTACGACTGGTATGAGTCCATAGTTACAATTACTCAGGTTGATACGCCTTTGCATTCTCTTGCAAAGCCCCATAACAATTCAGCTATCTTGGAACCGCACAACCAGAGAGTCACTCGAGGGTTAGATTTTTCTTGATTTCGTCAGCAGTAATTTAAGACATCCAAGTTATTTCAAACACTTTGAGGGTGTCAGCTCCAAATTCCTGTTGTTTTTGTGCTACTATAAATAACCACAAAAATGACATGTTTAAAACAATACATTACAAATGATAAATCTGTACATTTAATCAGGAGGAACCATCAAAAGAGAAAAGTAACAACATTTGCAGCAATTTATCTGAATTGGTTGAAAAAAAAAACACCTCTGGGATGTCAAGAGCTCCCCAGTAGCGACATCTCGTAAAAAATAACTATTTCGTTTTTTTACTAGCTTGAAGACACATCTTTCACAATTGACAGAAAATCTTGTTAAACACAGATGACTGCGACCTGAGTAGCTTTTGTTGCTTTGTTTTTTGTAAAGAAAAAAAAATAGAGCAACTACTTCCACCCGCACCCACCCCATCAGCAGAAGACAAAAAAAAATTATTTAATGTTTTTTGCATTATCACCTTGTGGTCTGCTGTATGTTTAGTATGAGTTTATGAGTTTGCAAGAGCAACTGAGTGACTGGAGGACTATAGTATGCATGGAAAACTCATTTTAAATTTTGGCTTTGTTCCTAAGACTGCTTATCTGTTTCTGTATTTTCTTACATGTCAAAAATCAAATTGATGGTGCCAAGATAAATATTTCATGACAATAAATCATCAGTTCTAGAATGTATTCAAGCAATGGCTGCAAATTTCCTCCGGGATTATTAAAGTATCTATCAAAGATTGCTGCAAATGCATCTATTGCACCAAAATGAAAAGACTCATTTATTATATGTACAAACAATGAGTCAGTCAAATGGAAAAAAGGTGTTGAGTGATCAATATTTTGGCGATGTGTTGCTGATGTGAATGTATCTGTTATTATGACATGTTCCACCATTTGGAATTCAAATCCACTTTTTCTGCCATTTTTTTTCTACTATGAATCCTTACATGGAAATGCATTGATCTCACTGGATAGATGATAGATTTTTTGTGAGTGTCGTATGAGTCACAAGTGAAAAGTAAACAGACTTCAGTCAAACATACTACTTTTTATTTCTAGATAAGGAAGATAAGTATCTGGAAAATATAGACCAGATACAGTGCGCTTATTTAAGAAAGTAAATATAGTATAAACAGAATGTTGTGTTTCCTTCTTTGGATGAATGTCAATTACTGTCCAAATGCAGATTCTGAATATTGAACACCAATGGACAGTATCTCAGTAAGACTGGGAGGGGAGAACGTTTTCTTATTTGTTCCTAATTCAGTTAATCGTGGTAAAAGTGATCTTGGAGGATGCGGGCATCGATCCCGCTACCTCTCGCATGCTAAGCGAGCGCTCTACCATTTGAGCTAATCCCCCGATGTGGACTTCAAGTCACCATAGCACTATATAATTTTATATAAAGTCTTATTTTTGGCGGTTCCATGTGACATTAATACCACTTACATAAAAACGGTTTTATAGAGCGACCCAGTGAGGTACTGCATTTAACTATAACGTTGAGCTCATCCAATCAAAACACTGAACAGCGCCCGTGGCTCGATCACATGGAGGGGAAGTCTTGACTGAAGTAATCACTGAGTTTAATCAGCGCGCATGTGCGGCAAGGAAAAACACTGCTCTATACTATAGACGTAAATGACTCTAACCTTCCTGGCATGTTACATGTCACATAGATCGTCAATATCCGCTTCTGTCGCTGACGTGGGACGCAGGGTTTGAGACAGGGAAGACTCCAGGTGCGACGCCGGTGCACCGCGGAACCACATGTAGGACTGACAAACACGCACGCTCTTCTATCTTTTGTAAATGTGCCCATTGTGCATGTTTCTTTCTCTTTTGGTTTTATATGCTGCCTAGCCCAAGATATCTGCAATTTCTTCTTGTTCTGTCTTGGAGATTGTGGTAATTTAACGATTTATTCTATTGGTGTATGCTGTACAAGAGATCGGTTTGGGTGTGAAAGCACGTCACCTGGTTTTCTTCAGTTTTTTTAATGCTAAGTTCCATTTCAGTTTTGCGGGTAGCAAAACTGAAATGGCCTGAAAACAATTCCCTTCCATAAACTTTTCTGCAATAACATTTCTGTATAACTAGGTTCTTTGATGTTTTCTTATTGATTCAAATGTCTGACATTGAAATTGGTTTGATAGGGTCGTGATACTTTTACAGCTATATTTTAGATTAGACAAACACGTTGAGACACAGAAATCATTTTTGATGAAAGTATTTATTCACAAATTTTAGTACATAACATAACATCCTCGTTAGTATAGTGGACAGTATCTCCGCCTGTCACGCGGAAGACCGGGGTTCGATTCCCCGACGGGGAGAAAACTTTTTCTCCTACCTCATGAATAAATCAGTAATTTTATTTGAATAATGAATACTGAATTTGGTATCAGTTGTGGTCTAAAAGTGTATAAGAAAATAATCAATGTTAACAGAATGTGAAATCTGCAATACCAACAAGTATAAAGATATTGTAGATACAGTACACATATATGTCCATAAATTAATACATATGTACTTGCAAGACAACAAAAGGCTAAAGTGTGAATAAGTTTTGACATTATTTTCAGAAAGCTGATCTTGACAACTTACTGGAATTACTTACTCTACTGGATGGAAATGTGTGGATGGGTGAAAGATTGAAGGGAATATCAGCAAAATACTTTCTTTGAAGACGAGACGATGGGCAATCTCGTCTTCAATTATTTGGGATTACGGTTTATGTGGGATTTCACTAGTTTCAGATGGCTAGGGGCGTAGGCCGCTTACTCCCTGGATGACTTGCCAGTTAAATGCTGGGCCACTTAGATAAAGAAATGCCCATTCATGCTCACAGTCATACCTACTGTCAGTTATGACTGAGAAATTCACCCATGTTACGTGTTTTTGGTGGAGGGAGTAAACCAGAGAATTCAAAGAGACTCCAGCCAGACACAGGGACAACAAGCAAACCCTCCACAGAAAGGTTCAAGGTGGAACTGAACCAAGGAACTTCCTGTTATGAGAAAACAGCGATACCCACTGCTCCACCATGCCATCCAGAGTGGCATTTCATTTATTATTGATTGACTGATTGATTAATCTATTAAGAATGTTGTTAGAATGTTTTATTAATATTGGATTTACTGACATCCATCAACTACTTCCTTCCCTGGTTCCCTGAATTCATGCAATCTGTGCAATCAGACCTGATTAAAAATGAAGAGTGAAAACACTGGGCAGCGCCCGTGGTTCGATCCCACAGAGGGAGAGCACTTCATAATCAAATAGATTTGAGAGCAGAAGTAACCACTGAGCTAAACCAGTGCAACAGTCACTGCCACAAAAATAAAATATAGACATACATTCCCAGAAGCTGAGCAAGAACCCTGAGTGTTTTATCATATTTGGTAACTTTATATTGTACGTACTTTTATACCAATGAGCTTTTCAGACTAAAGAAGAGGTTTCATACATACTCAGGAACTGTTGTCTTTCTAAATCCATTGTCATACAACTGTTATTGTTCTTATTATCTGTAATTGTTTGAAACCCATTTTATATATATTTATATACAGTATATACAGGGTACAATTTTTGTGTGTGTGTGTGTGTGTGGGGGGGGGATCATCCCTCTGCGGTTTTGCATGTCTACTTCTCCCGCAATTAATTTTATGTTTGGGGAGGTTAGAGGCCCAAACCAAATTCAAACCACTGAGGTATTCCACTGCACTTACGTGAATGACGTGCTGACGTGCTTCCTTGTAATAAAAGGTCTGATACGCCACTTTATGCTTGATTATTCTGTTTTATTTTCCATTAAGTATCACAGTTAACTCGACCAATAGCAAAACATTCAGAGATCAGCTTTCATACATTCATTCCCCTTAACAGTTTTTAGTTTATATGGGTCAGGGGGTGGCTGGAGCCAATCCCAGCAGATTTATGAGTGTGAGGCGCGGATATGTTCCTGAAACGTTCATCTATATTTTATTTTTGTGGCATTGGTCCTTGCACTGGTTTAGCTCAGTGGTTACTTCTGCTCTCAAATCTCTCTGATTATGAAGTGTTCTTCCTCCATGGGATGGAACCACGGGTGCTGCCCAGTGTTTTTACTCATACTTAATATCTTGTATGACTTCCATGAGCTTGAAAGACTGCATCCATGTGGTTTGACAATGATTCCTACAATTTATTGATGAAGTCATCAGGAATAGCAAAGAAAGCAGTCTTACATGCCTCATAGAGTTAATCAAGATTCATTATGCATTGTTGTTTGTAATTCTCAGAATTTCACCAGTGACCAAAACTACTCAGCAGTTTAAGGAATGGCTCAGCAGAAATGTTCACATTTCTAATTGACTCTTGATCATTCGAGTCATATCTTCTTCAGTTCATTCAGTGAGATGTCCTTTAACTAAATTGAAGAAACTGACATCACTTGCAACTTGATTTGTGCTGAAAATGAAAATACCAGCAACTTTAAATCCAGTCTTTACAGTTGTGTCTGGGAGATGATACTGAACTCTTCTCCTTTGATGGTTCCATTGTGATGCTGGTGAGTCGCCTGCTCGATAGGCGGAGTAGGATTCTTGTGCTCGTAATACTCTACAATGGGGTAAGTGATAACGGTCAGGAGCAAAACGGCCAGCAGGATGTACAGTTTATACTCCAGACACAAGAAGGTGCTGTAGGCAAAGGCGATAACAAATCCAAGGGACTCCCACATGCGGTAGTTGGCAAACGCAGCTTCTTTATCTTTTGGAAAAAGGACGCCATAAAGGGCTGCAGAACAGACAGTGGACACAGTAATCAATTTAATCCAACTACGGTATGTGATTAAGTTCAGCAATCTTAGAATATCCCACAATAATACTGTCTAAGAACTATGTTGCTAAAGAAAGACCAGCGGAGAACATGTTCTCTTCTGTGGGTAACCCTTCAGTTGCTGCAGACTAGGAGCTGGCTTTTGAAAATGTCTTTACAATAACTGGACAGATAACTATAAAATTTCACCCATCATCAGATCTTATCAAAATAACTACAAGTCATCCTTAAAATGATTCTGATAAGTCATAGTGTTCTTTCCTTTTGAGAGTCTCTCACCATTGGTCTGAGTTTGCCAGACGGCATCAGCGATACCCCACAGTGCAGGAAACACAAAGAAGATGGGCAGGTTCTCGGGACGTGGTCTCCAGAATAAGAGCGCGATGATGCAGGAGAAGTTGATCAGTGCAGCTGAAAATAGACAGGCATGTAAGATATCATTCAAATGAGGTTTTTCTTAAAGCATATGTATTTTTCATATTTTTAAACCTCCTAAGTGGAAGAAGATGATAGATTTAAGTCTTTCTTCAGTCAAACAAATTATAGAATACCCAGAACATCCATCTGATCTGACTCAAAATATACAGTTTTGGGCGACAAAATACAATCGTAGCTGGCTGATCAAATTTCAGCATAAAATTCTTTTAATCTAATTCTAGGACAAAGCGTGGAATTGTGCTACTTTAGTTGTACGGTCATCCTGCAAGAAGAGACTTTACCCAGAAAGAAGAGTGCAGCTCTCCCTGTGTACCGAGCGAGTCTCCCAAACAGAAAGGAGCTGAGAGAATTGGCGGCTCCAAAACACATCATCACATATCCGACAAAATGGATCCCCAAAGCACACGTCACATAGTTCTGTAGACAAGCACAGCATTGAGCATTATGTATATAATGTAGATCTGCATATACTTGAATAAGTAATTACATACAGTATATAGATACAATTTAAGAGGAGGGTAAAATGTGAATGAAGAATCAATCTATTTTCAGCAAATTTGCACTGAACACATTTTTAATGTGAATGTGTGGATCAATGAAGGATGAAGGACATTTGAGTGGGAGAAAATGTTATTATATATTGCATTGGAGATGAAATATATAACCTTAGAAATTTAATTTGATTTGGTGAAGTGTTATCCCTGATTCTTTATTATTATAGTGGTCAGTAACTGCCTGTCATGTGGAAGTCTGGAGTTTGAATCCTTTACAGGGAAAAAAAGTTTCTGCTGCTTCATCTGAAAAATGAATATGATTCTAAATTTGGTGTCTCTCTCAGTCTGCAAGTGTTTGAAAATGTATAAGAAAACAATCAACATTAACAAAAATGTGAAATCCCCAATAGTACCAGAAAACATTATATAGATATTATGGATGCACATATACGTCTTCAAATACATACATACAGGTGCTGGTCATACAATTAGAATATCATGAAAGATTTCAGTAATTATATTCAAAAAGGGAAACTTGTATATTAATGTCATTCATTACACACTGACATATATTTCAAATGTTTAATTTTCTTAATTTTAATGATTGCACCTGAATAGCAATGAAAATCCCAAAATCAGTATTTCAGAAAATTTGAATACTGTATTGTGGAAAGGTTCAATATTGGAAAAAGACCTGGAGAAACACTCTAATCTAATTTAATCTAATCCAATTAAGTCAAAACACCTGCAAAGACCTGTAAATGGTCTCAGTCGAGTTCTGTAGGCTGTACAATCATGGGGACAACAGGGACTGGAGTGCTGCTGAGTGATCCAATGTTATGTTATCTGATGAAAGTCATTTTGCATGTTCTGTGGAAATCAAGACAAAAAAAAAAAAAAGAAAAGGCACACTGGGCAGCGCCCGTGGTTCGATCCCATGTAGGGAGAGCACTTCGTAATCTGAAAGATTTGAGAGCAGAAGTAACCACTGAGCTAAACCAGTGCGGACGTCAAGGATTCTGAAAGAGAATATAAAGTTAAATATCCGGAAGTAGAGTGTCTCTGCTTTGGTTAGTCGCATTTGGAAACTTTACCAGTGAGCTTCTGAAACCTTAATATTTCAATACATTTGATAGTGTTGCTTTGATCCCATATTTGTTTCCGTGCTGTCCCTTCGCAGTCAGCGCTTCCTCGTTAGTATAGTGGACAGTATCTCCGCCTGTCACGCGGAAGACCGGGGTTCGATTCCCCGACGGGGAGAAAGTTTTTCTACTGTTGCCATAAAGCGACTTTAATTATAAGAAAATCATCTGTGGGTGACAGATGAAAAATTCTTGGAAATTTTGTGGATGAAATTCTCAATTTTTAGTCGTTTTATGGCCACGGCAGAAAAGAAAGACTCAAGAGGTGGGAGAAAAAGGTTTTCTCCCCGTCGGGGAATCGAACCCCGGTCTTCCGCGTGACAGGCGGAGATACTGTCCACTATACTAACGAGGAACTGACACCAGCCAGCGGACAGCACGTGAACAAATCTGGCCTCAAAACAATGACGTCAAATGTGTTATGATGATGTCAGAAGCTCACTGGTATACTTGTAGATCGTAAAGTTACCAAATGCGACCAACCAACCAACCAACCCAGAAACTCTACTTCCAGATATTTACATTTATTTACTATTTTGGCAGCAGAGTTATCTGCGCTGGTTTAACTCAGTGGTTACTTCTACTCTCAAATCTATTTGATTATGAAGTGCTCTCCCTCCATGGGGTCGAACCACGGGTGCTGCCCAGTGTCTTCTTTCTGCCTTGATTTCCGAAGGAAATGCAAAATGTGCTTTCATTAGAGAACAGAAATTTGGACCTCTCAGCAGCACTCCAGTCCTTTTGTTCTCTTTGTCATCTGTGACCCACAGATGAAATTCTAATAATTTTTAATTGTTTTATGGCCAAGAAAAAATATCAAATAAAAAAATCTGGCATACCACTACAAGTCCAATTTTGTGGTTTGGGTTTTTTTGCCTGCTTTTTTCTGTTTTTGCTGCCTGCTTGTTTGTGCTGTTGTGATTGGAGGATCAAGTTGGGCGTGCAATACCCTGAGTAATACATTCATCAAGTCTGATGATTGAGGATTGTGGATCTCCTCACCTTGGTGTACTCTCCAGCCAGGAAGCTTTGCTCAAAGCCGCTGTACATGGTGAGCGGGATGAGGGTCACCAGCCTCCAGTCCTTCAGCAGTCTGAACGTGGCCAGGAAGGTATGGAAGAAGGGCTCCCTCCTCCCTCGAAACTGGCTGGTCTGCTCACGATCAATGTTATCGAGAAACACTGCTACAATGATCATGGCCAGCACACCTACACCTGTTACACAAACACATGATGGACGATGTTAGACAGATGCTGAACTATCTGCTGCTAAAATACTTTGATATGTGACAGTCAAATTTGTGGCTGTGTCACATTTGTTGAATAGGACCTTATGACGACTAAAATAAACTCTAAATTAACCAGTTCAGGTTCTAAAACCTCTGAATGTTTCAACTTATTTAGTCTTTCAGATGTGATTGCCATGACGTGTTAATGCTGACGTTACCGATGTAGCATCCGACAAGTGTCCACACTAGTTTCTTCTCTGGCCTGGTTATGCTGCTGCTGTTGACAACCAGGCCGCAATCAGCCGCTCCACAGGTCAGAAGCTGTTCCTCTGGGATGTCCTCTGCCAGAAGGGGAAAAAAAAAAAGCTGAGATATTTGAGTAAGCAAGTACTTTATCCTGAAGTGGTTTGACATTTGTGCTTAATTTTAATTTTAGTGCCAGTAGCACATGCACACGTCCAGGTGCAGCGGTGGTCTGACCTATACTGGTGTCCTGTCCGAAGATAAGCGACGACATTAGATTTCCCCACACAGCAGACGACTGAAAGATGAAAAAGAAGATGCCGAAGTACTGGTTGATGATGTCAGAGCCTCTTTTCCCGTCCTTGGCCGCCTGCTTATTTCCAGAGATGGTCAGATAGGTGCATTTCGCCGACCAGAGAGGAGATCCACCCAAACCCAGAATCACTGAGGTGGGGATGAGGGTGTACCTGTGTGAAAGGGAATAAATATGTAGACTGACCACATCCCAGCAAAATACAGCACAAATGATTTTGAGTTACAAATTGATCATTTTGATAATTGATATTTAATCAGTCAACCTATTTTTCTGTATTTATTGATGACATGTTTGTTTGTCTGTAGGATTACGAAAGCTATTGGATGCATTTATGTCGACCTTAATGGGAGAATGTGTCCTTGGGTCAGAAATGACACTAAGTAGAGCGATGATTGATTGATTACCATCCAGGAAGGAGGTTTCCAAAGGAGTAGGAGACGTAGCAGGCCATGCCGACCACAATGGTCCATTTACAACCCAGGTTTTTGATCATGATGGGCGGCAGGAACATGGAGGAGACGATGATGGAGCCATAGATGACGCTCAGGGACGTCACACCCATTCCGTCCTCTGCATTCAGGCTGCTCTGCTCAGACAGAAACAGAACAGGTAACAATGGGCAAAAACAGATTCATATCTATACCCTCGTTCTTACTCATAGGAGTCCTGTTAATGTTTAAAATCAATTGTGATGACTGAGGAAAGAATATCCAAATCAGAATCGGAGGGGAAGTTGCTTTTTAAAAAAAAAAAAATAGATGTGACAGAAATAACATGATCCTAGATAGACTTCTTACTGGACAGACTTTTGACTCCAGCCAAAAATGTCATTTTGAAATGATTTCGTTTTTTCACATTAATAACTGTCAGTAAGGCTGAAAGTCAAGAACAAGCTTTTAATTATAAATAAGGTTTGATATGTTAAAGGTAACGGAATGAAATTTAATGACATGAATAGAAACGAGTGCTTACAACAGCATAGAAATGTTCATCTTGAACTTATTAAACTATAGCTGTTAATAATATTGACTTGTATTTATGAAAAAAGACTGTTAGTTAAAGCCTAAAGGGAAAGCTAATAATTGTTTTAATATGTTGAAGTTGTGTTGATATTGGAACTTCCAAAACCCAACTAACTCCAACATTACAGTCGTGAACAATAACTCCTCTCCATAATAAATAAAGACTTTTCCACCTACCTGTAAACTCTGCAGGCCTCCGTAAGCTGTGAAAAGAGACAGGAACCCGATGGACACCACCAGCACATTCTTGAAGTTACGGCTGATCATGGCTGCCTGAAGAAGTGGATCTTGACAGAAGCTCTATGAAAATGGTATCAAGTGGTGGGTAATTTTGGGATTAATCGCATCATACAACAGCTGCACAGGTTCAGAGTCTGCTGCAGTTTCTCCTGGAAATGATAGCGTCTGTGATAAACACTCAGGCTGGAAATACTTAGAACGAAGTCCAGCTGAGTCTTTTACACACACGCACACGCACACACACACACACACACACACACACACACACACACACACACACACACACACACACACACACACACACACACACACACACACACACACACACAGTTTATATATGGAATCCCTTATCAATAGGCCTCTGAATGGCCTCCCTCTTGTTTGACATAATTCAGTAGTTGAGGCCCCTCATCTCCCCCCTTGTCCCCCTTTCTGTCTTTGAATCGATGACTGACCTTCGACCACAAACAGCACAGACATTCCTTCTTTCTCATTTATTGGATTTAATTGCAGATCTTTATCCTGCTTCTAATTGGTTTGGAAGAAAACTGTTTCTTGACTTTCAGGAACAGTTATTCAGACCAAAGGTTTACTGCTTGCTATTTTCTCATTTTCTTTTACAGCAGCCAATTCCTTTATGACTTAATAACTTCTTTTAATTTGAAAAAAAGAGATGATCGAGATTCTCTGGTGTCTTATCTTTGCAGCACATGAACTGAAATGAAAAAGGTGAAGAACAACTAACCGCTGGTCAAAACTGAATTTGATTAATCCCATGGTGACATTGAAGAAATGTTGTGGATAGTCTTTAGTTAAATATTTTTTACATATATATTTATATACAGTACATATATGTGAAACGCATGGAGAAATATGAATCAGAACATGTAAATTGGTTGACAGCGTGTCAGATTAGATCATGTCTGTTCTGTCTGTGCTTATATTTTTTTAAAGCCAATCAAAAAAATCAGTGATATTTCAATCTGTCCTTAAGAGGTAGGTAAGAGATTCCTGTACCGAAAAGGTGCCAGATTAATCATTTCTGAGATCCTAGTTGTCACGAAGTATCAAGATGTGCTTTAAAATGACAGTCGTTATGACAGTGATGTGTTTTATTCTGACAACATCTTGATTTTGGAACAATTTACATTGTCAGTTAGGGTGGCCAACAAGAGATAATGGTGTAAAATAAAATCTCACTTAGCAAAATGCACCAAAACTGGTGTTTTAGTTAAAATCCAGTCCACAAAGGAAATCCGATCTGGACTTCCACATACAGAAACTTCAGAAACTGATGCAGCGTTGAGCATTCCTTCTTTTTAAAATCATGATCAGATTCCTATATTTAACATTTGCCATGCTGCTCCACCCTGTTGTTAAGTTATAAATCGGTCTGTTGGCTGTTGTTTATCTATGTTCTTATATATGGAATTGATTTTAAATGGGTCCTCATCTGATAAGAGTCATGATGCCATAGAAATCAAATTAAAAGTAATCCTCTATGTGGTGCGATATGACAATATATCATCCACTGAGGGCATAGATTTTTTAGCTCTTACTTCTTTCAACGTATACCTGATGCTTTGCTAGGGCACATCAATCATAGTGTTACTTGGGGTCACTTTGTGTTTTTGTGTATTTTAAACGCCCTCAATCAGGTGACCCAGCCAGGGTTGATCAGACACCCCAACAGCGTGGTGAGCTAAAGCACGAGAACACACTTTTATCAGTCGGACCTCTCTGATGTCGTCTCTGATGTGGAGGGGAAACCAAAACGGCTTTCCAATAATATTGGAAACTACAAAAGTATCAATATGTAATAAGTAAGTTAATAAGTATTAATCCAGATCTGGAGAATTCCTCTTCTGACTTGGAGAGGCCTTTTTCCATGTCCGTTTTCCTGGCCCCACCACCCCAACACACGATGGCATATGACACACTGGATACGACGGACTGACAGAACATGCGAAGGAACTCGGAGCAGATGTTGATGGAGGCCAGTCTCCTCAGGAAGTCCTATTCTGTTCCTACCTGTACACACAGCCCATGTTGAACGACCAAATGATCAATATTAGAATATATCTAACAGTCCCTGATGATTAAAGGTCATTTATAAAGTAGTGTTTTAAATCATCCTGCACTTTTTATTCCTGGTTGTGTTCTTTATTTTTATATCTGATTTCTTTCTTTTTTTCTGTGTATACCTTTATAGCAGTCTGGGGGTTGTCACCATCACTTCACACTTTTACTGGATTGCAGAAGAAGCTACTTTGAAGAATCAATTTGCTATGCATAAAAATAATTTGTTGGGGTATAAGAATGTTAAAATCTCAAAATAAGGAGGAATAAACCCCAAATTTTCTCACTCAACACGTCCCATGAAGAAAATCCATCTTAATGATACAGTACTCTTCTTGTGTTTAACTTTGATTTTTTTTTTAACCAATTTTGAATTAAAATTTTTAAAAGACACAAACACACTCATATATATGCACGTTCAGTTGATCTTTTAACTCACCAATAGTGTTTCTTGTCATGCCATCTGATTCTCAGCTTCTATTTAAAACTCCTTTCACGGATCAGCGCAGAATGTAAGGATTTGCCAATATAATTCTTTCATCACATTGCTCTGTACAAGTCCCTCACTTTTTTCCTCCCTCTGTTCTCATACTAATTTTTTCATTAGCATGCACACACAGTTCACATTCTATTGGCTGACTACACATCTAAACCAAAACTTCCAGTTCTCTGTAAACAAGCCAGGGGTGGAAAACTTTTTTGCTTGTTTTTTCATATAGCTCATTTTACTAGACTGACAACCTGTAAATACTGTATTTTCTTTGATGCCTTATAAAAATGTAAAAACAAAAATGTTATTTTAGGTATCTTGATTTTTTTTATCATATCTAGACAAAGTGACTTCTCGATTGTTCAGCTGATGTACCATTTATCTACAAATACTACTGTGTGTGTGTGTGTGTGTGTGTGTGTGTGTGTGTGTGTGTGTGTGTGTGCGTGCGTGTGTGTGTGTGTGTGTGTGTGCGCGTGTGTGTGTGTGTGTGTGTGTGTGTGTGTGTGTGTGTGTGTGTGTGTGTGTGTGTGTGTGTGTCAGAGAGAGAGAATTAATGACTGCCTAAAGACAAATGTGTCAGGTTTATGTATCCACTGTGTCCTTGTTAAAAAGGTTCCATGAGTTCGTATAAACTTGTTTGTTTAAAAGTCTCTGACCAAAATCAAATATTGAATTTGCGTGTGGAATTTCAAGAACTTCACAGCGTAAACTTAAAGATAGATTTATTACATGCTGCTTCAAAGCGGTGATGTATCGTAATTGTCAGTGTTCGTTCGTTCATTTGTTTGTTTGTTTGTCCACCAAAAATCTTTGCAACCATTGCAGATAGAAAGATGACACAAAAAGCACATTGCTCGGGCGACAAAGGGGATGAAAATGAGATGATGACCTTGACCTCGAGAAAAGTAGGTCACGGTCAAATTCAACTTTTGTACACTCAGGAACCGGATAAGACAGAAAGACGAGGGAGAAGGCCAGTGTGAGTGAGACCATAGATCAAAGCTAGTGGTTTGATCTAACTATGCACTAGCTTCGATCTATGGTCTTACTCACACTGGCCTTCTCCACATGCACTAGTCTAGTCAGGTACTACTTTCAGGGTACCCTTACCTAACCTGAAAGTGAGTCAGGGTAATTTGCGGAATGTTGCAGTCTCTCACTGCCTTGTTTACCAGTGGAGTTTTTCCATGTTGTTTTGTTGTGTCATTTTAGATTTGACGTAAACACAAGGAGAATCATTATTTGTTTATTTTTCTTTTAAGGGATGGGTTCTGTATAGCATTGTTAGAAATCACAGCATTAAATATTCCCTGTTATTAGAGAGTCTGCAAAGCACTCATGTTTATTAGGATTCACGTTTTTTTAGAAAGCATTCAGTTCAAGTTTAATCCTGCAGGTGGCGCCCTTTCCCCATTTTTTTCTGTGGAAGTCTCGCTAAAGACAGGTGACGCTTTCCCTGACCTAGCCATCTTTTCTATACAGAGAAGGTTTAACGGGAAATATACTATTAATAAGTCAAATCCTTGCAAGCAGATGAAGACTATCATATCTTACTTTTATTTATAGACAAACGTTGCAAATTAAAATCTCACATTAAAATGAAAGAATGAGGAGTCTGAGGTTATCTCTGTCTCACTGGTTTCATATTAAGTGTGACTAATGCTTAATCTAGGTCGGTGAGAGCTATGAAAGAAGAAATCATTACTCCAAAGTAAGCTGGGTCACACTCTAATCCCAGACCCCTACCTGTCTGACTGAAGCAGAGTCATGGGATAAAAATCTCTCACACCCACTCATTTTGTTTCTCTCTCTCTCTCTCTCTCTCTCTCTCTCTCTCTCTCTCTCTCTCTCTCTCTCTCTCTCTCTCTCTCTCTCTCTCTCTCTCTCTCTCTCTCTCTCTCTCTCTCTCTCTCTCTCTCTCTCTCTCTCTCTCTCTCTCTGTCTACACACACACACACACACACACACACACACACACACACACACACACACACACACACACACACACACACACACACACACACTTTCTTCTTTCAGAAGACTATTTTTTTAGCCAATCCCCTGTCTCTTTCTCAACCCAAATCCCTCCTGGAATCTCAAACCTGTGTGTGAACCAGACTGCAGGTCTCACTGATATTAGTTTTTTTAAGACCGAGCCTCTGGGATTGAATATTCCGACAGGATCTTTAAGTCTGACAAATAAGTAACACGAATCATAACATGGGTGGAGTACACACTCAGGAATACATCTGATTTTAATAAAATCAATATTTGCTGACAAATATCCTTCTAAGCCACAAAAATGAAAGAAATACAGCTGACCAGACAAACAAAAACATTGTAATTGGTAATGGTTTATTAGATGGTGGAGTCAGTGGGTGTGTCGTAATCAGATGTTACTGACAACAAAGCTTTAAAATTATTTTCAATTTAAATGCAAAATGAGTGAGATAAACATGCACACAGCTGGTTTGTTGCAACAAGAATGTTTTGTTCTTTGCACATAACATTCATTGTTGTGGTTCTTATTCTACCACTTACAGTGATTTATGTTCTAATCATTATGACATCACAAATGGCTAGTTATAACTTAGTATTCACAAAATAAATCCATACTGTAAGAAAACTAAAATCCTGCTGTAACATCATATGATAAAACTTTAATTTGCAGTTATAATGAATAAATGTGCTAAATAAGAACATGCTCATGTCATGATGAGAAACTGTTTTTTGTCTTTTGTCTGTTGTGTTGTCACACTGCCAATACCCCACATCCATAAATACACTACATTTAATTGGCAGCTTTAAAACCACAACAGTTCTTTAACTTTTCTGCTTTGTCTTTGGGTTCCTTTGAGTCAAAAGCTCAGCTATGGTCTCACATCATGTACAGCCCTGCAAGGTTTAAAGTTCATTTCATCCACACACTTCACTGCACATTACAGTAATGACTCAAAAACTGTATGAAGTGAGGCAGCCGATTATCCAATCAATATTGATCTAGCTCATATTGCCATTTGATATTTCTCACTCCAGACTTTATTTGTCTTGAGACATTTGTTTGAATTCTACATCGGTAGTTTTATACTCTCCATGAAGAATAATTGTTTCTGAAGCCATACATTTGAGAACATACAGCACAGTGCTTCCAAGTAATATCAGCAATCCTGTTAATTTTTTTTTACTATAAATCACCTGAAATTTTTTTGTAATGTCACGATAACATTAAAAAAAATAATTTAGATAAGTTTTAGATAGATTTTAGTCATGACAGCGTGTTTCTGACTTACGCTTCCAGAATGTTTACTTAGCATGTTTGAAAGGGCATTCCTTTCAAAGGGAAGAATGAAGACAGACCTGAGGCAATGGCAAAGGTCAAAGGTTGTAGTTTATAGAGGAGGTGGAAAAGGGAAACCAGCATACGGATGCCAGAGAGGACGTTTAGACACCGCTTGTTTCCTTCCTATGAACACAATTCACGATCTGAAACAGAATAAAAAAACAACAACAAACTGGGTTAAAAAATGGTCTAAAGTAAGATTTTTTTTTTTTACTGACAATCTCTATTGTTGTTCAATAGCTAGTATCACATTTAACCCATATTTATAAGAAGTGGATAAAACCAGCCTAACTCCCGCATGATTTGGTTAAAATACTGACACAAATGTTAATTCAGTATGTTTGTCTCTCAGTTTGTATCCACTGACAGCTAAAGATAGATGATCAGATTGAGTAGTCCTACTTAGATCACACACCACAAATAATTTTTGGAACACTACAAATTTTAATAAGACATGTTTTGCAGAAATGTATATTTCTACCTCTTTTTTCCAGAGACTAGGCTGTGGTTCCCTGTCCTTGGTAACAAGTTGAGCCTCCCCCCATGTTAAGGTCATAATGGCCAGCTCACGCATCACAGCACTGTACCAGGTCAGTCTGGTCTTCTAGTTTTTCTTTTGCCTGGCAGAGTCCATCTCCTTGATTTACCTTCATCTGCAGCACGTGGCTCAAGAATCCCAATCATCTCTGCCTTTCTCGCTGACGGCTGTCTAGTTTTTTTTCTCTGTATAATTCCAGAGCTATGAGTTAATCCAGAGTATACCACAGAGCCATCCATTGCGGACACGTCTTTGGTTTCCCCCCCAACATTCAGAGCAATATCTGAACAGACTTGACATTTTTATTACCAACACAAACCTTTGTTTTAAAGCTGTTGCTTGGATTTTCAGATGTTGCAGATTTAGATCAACATCCTCCCTTGATGTTTTGTGACAGGGCCGACCCAACTGTTTCTGCTGCTTCCAGGTTTTATGCAATCAGACAAATAGCATGATAAAAGCACAGCAACATGAATATGACATCACCGTTTTCATGCAACCCTCTAAAAGACAGCAAAATGAAAGCACCGTCTCGTCTCACCCTTAATGTACAATGCGTTGAGGGTGATGAGGTTGCCTCCATGTGAGTGGTTGTCACGGAGATGAAGGTCCTCATTGTTGTCTGTGCCTGTATGTTGAAGAGAGGAAGTGCAACTTTGCTCTAGTCATTACCTCCACCAGTGATCTCATCTTCTAGTTTGATATCAATGATGGGAATTTCAAATGTAAAAGCTAACTTAAAAACAGAACCCTGGCATAAACGCCCTTCTGATTCAGATCTGTGCAAACCACACCATAGCTACTCACAGCCTCTGTCTCAGGCTTAATAACCACAACAGGCAGTGATTTTAGCAACTAGTGTCTGTGGTGAACTTCACTTTTAGCTTAGGTGTCAGACTCTGCCAGCCACAACGGGTATTTCAGCAGTTGGCCATTATTAGGGGTTTCAGTGTTTTGTGCAGTTTGACCAGCGATGAGCTCATCCTCTGTAGCTGCGGTTTTATTCACAGCTCATGCTGTCTACTCTAACACACAGAGTCCTGAGTATAGAGCTTGATTCATGCACGAGTGGATGATGTCAAGGATGTGAACATCATGCCTCATCTTGAATGCATCTTCTGTTTTGTGTGTTTTTGAATGCTTTTGATTGTTCTTTTAATCACTTTCTAAAATATTATAGGTTAATTTTATATTCATGATGACTAAAGTAATATTGCCGTAAATCAACATTATTTCCTGAACAAAAAGTCATCAGTTTAGCATATTATAAGACTTTTGTTTATGCTATAAACTTTACAATACAGCATTACTAGGTCATTGGTGTTTGAACTCTGAGTTTGCAGCAGAGCTAGTAAGAAGAGTATCTGTATAAACAGCCAGTGAGATGATTGAAGGAACGTGTAAAGTGTTGACAACACAAAAAAGACACAATTCCACACATGCATAGCAAAACAAAATAGTTACGGCCCCTAAAGTATTTTAGCTGTTGAGGTGTGGTGGCCCCTGAGTTCGTGCTCAGCAGGAAACCAATCAGTGATCTGTAAAGATTCACGTGACTCTTGTGAACTCATTGAGCTCACTTGGCACCGAACCGAAGGAAAAAGAAGTGTCAAATACTTTTTGTTGGCAAAAATTAAATAAAAACAGAGCAGAGCTGGTGTTACACAGTAAAAATGCTTCTGTGTGTGATTAGCAACAGTTAGCAGCTAATTCAAAGAAAATAATCAAATATAAATGATGATTTATGGTTGATGCCCCAAAAGGTCCGAGAGCCCCTGAACTGTCATTTTTTTGTAATTGTTATTGTGGTTTTATTTATTTATTTATTTATTTTAATGGTTCACCATTTCTTGACAGAATATGGTCTCAGACACCTTGCACTTCATTAACCATCTTAACCAAACACATCATTCTGGCCTTGAAACTCATAAACAGATTGGTTAAGATTTATGCACGATTAACTGATGAGCATAACGTGTCGTATCCCACAGTTATGGCACTGTAGGTGTCCAGAACCCTGTAAAAAAGTAGCGTAACATGGGATAGTGGCGACTGCAAAGCGTATTTTTTAAATAAATATTTTGATCATTCAATGAAATGTATTATAATTTGTTTATAATTACTTGTTCACTGAGCACTAACCAGATTTTTTTCTTTGTAATACTATTTGTTGTTCTTCAAGAAAATACATTAAAAATCCCAGAATACCTCCTGCTGCTCCAGAAGGCTGTTCTACTTTGATTTGATTTTCAACTCTGGCAGCATTCCGTATGTGTGTGTGTGTGTGTGTGTGTGTGTGTGTGTGTGTGTGTGTGTGTGTGTGTGTGTGTGTGTGTGTGTGTGTGTGTGTGTGTGTGTGTGTGTGTGTGTGTGCGTGCGTGCGTGTGTGTGTGTGTGTGTGTGTGTGTGATTAGGCACATGTGTGTGCACGTGCGTGTGCATAATCTATTGTTATGTGTTTGCTGACTTGGTGCATCATCCACAAGGTTGCCACTGTTGCTTTCCCAGCAGCACAATGCACAGGCAATGCAGAGATGCTGACCCCGCCATGGCTTTATGGCTTTATTTAGTAGAATCACACACACACACACACACACACACACACACACACACACACACACACGCACAAAGAGAACACAGAAAGCGAGACAGAGAGAGAAATGTGTGTGGCATCTGCAGACAAATTCTTTTCTCCAGCAATGGCACGAAAATTTAAAATATGAGTCATACTTCTTGGTAAAAGGTAAACATGACGGTAAACATCATTTGACAGCAGGTGACTTGTTTTCCTTCCTTCAAACTGGAGGGAAAATCTCTTCAGAAATGGTGAAATCATCAAATGTAAATGTAAGTATAACAAGCCTGGGACTTCCCTGGAATAAACACAATCATGTCTTTTTCATGTTTTTGATGTGACCTTTGATCACTTATAGTATGACACACTAACATCATGGCAGCTTGTTGAACATACAGTACAAACAGCCTCATATCGCAGTCTTTCATAGTTTCAGTCAATAGAAACTGTAGCCGTTATCAAGGTTTAATTCAAGAGCATTCCCTTCACGCTTGGCGCTGTACATGAGGTGGCAATAGGAGAGAGAAACAGAGCGAGAGAGAGAGAGAGAGAGAGAGAGAGAGAGAGAGAGAGAGAGAGAGAGAGAGAGAGAGAGAGAGAGAGGGAAGATGACAAAGGAAAACTCCATCAGAAAAAAAGTTCCATGAATTATTCAACTCTTCCTTTGTGTGCTCTCCATTTATCTCTCAATCCTCTCTTTTTCTACTTGCTTCCCTGAGATGCTACAGACTCTGACAGCTTTATTGTAGCTGCTGGGAGCTACTCAGTGTGTGTGTGTGTGTGTGTGTGTGTGTGTGTGTGTGTGTGTGTGTGTGTGTGTGTGTGTGTGTGTGTGTGTGTGTGTGTGTGTGTGTGTGTGTGTGTGTGTGTGTGTGTGTGTGTGTGTGTGTGTGTGTGTGTGTGTGTGTTCTCGCCGTCCTCTGAGGCTCAAGCATTGGTGATGTGTGTTAGTTGTGTTAAGTGCCGCATAATCATGCACTCCCCACACATACGTCCACCCCACACATTCACACACAGTCACAGGATTTTAAATTACCTGGTAATGAGACAGACAAATTACACTCCTTTTCTACCAGTCTGCAGCCGAGGACTGTGGGAAACGTAGGCAGCTCAAGTGTTTCCTTTATTGCAGGGATGGCAAGGGACCAGGAGTATAATTGGATTTCTGCAGGCAGGGGTAAAATAAAGCCAAGATTTGCACGATCGACGGCGATGCTGGGTTCAAAGTTAATTGTGATTTCAGTTAAAAGAACAGAGAGGTGTATGTTATGCACTATTTTTGTTTTAAATGCATCCAGGGATACAGATGCATTGTGGGTGCAAAGGGGAAAGTATGTCACACAGAAAATACACTTAAAAAAGGCAAGTCTCAAAGTCATGCAAGCACTTTTGCTAGGCCTGAATGGTCTTCCTAAAAGTATTAATCTGTGCCTAAATCAGCATCTAACTACAGACACTGATCAAATAATCCTTGTTGAAACAGCATGGTAGCGGATATGTTGCAAAAGTACACAAAAAAAAGATAATATTACTAAAAAAAACATTAGGTCAGCTTTAGCATTAGCAAATATTTATTATTAAAGGACCCCAGGGTCACAAGCTATAAAATAAGAGTGCTATGTCTCTATTTTTAAGTTTTAAGTTTTTTAAATAAGTGCAACTGATTCACACTACATTAATTTTCCATTGCATTTTTGTGTTAACCTCAACAAACAGGATGCAGGCTAAAGCTTAATTCCCTTCTTGTCAGAAAGGCGCTGATCAGCTGATTCAGCACCAACTGGTTTCTGCTGCTTGCTCACTCTCAGTCACACAGTTAGGCAGAATGTAAGAAGACAGGTGGAGCAGCGTTTGCATCGAATGGCCTGTTGATAGTTTGAATATTTGAAACCGGTCTGACCAGCATTCTACTCCCGCTCTCTCTGATATCTCTTCTGTTACACAAACACATAATGTTTGACTCAGGCTGCTGAATCTGCAGTTATGTAACCACAAGTATTGTCTTTGCTCTCGTCAGATTTAAACATTACATGATACAAATATTAATGGCACAAAAATGATGAATGGCAACCAGTCATTATGTGGTCAAGCCTTAGCAATTTGATTTAACTATGCGTAGTATGTTGCTAGGAAAAGAAAACCTAGTGGTCATCAGTTGTTGACGTTTCCAGATAAATGGAACTTCTATATATATAAATAAATGTAAAAAATTATATGTATATATATATATATATATATATATATATATATATATATATATATATATATATATATATATATATATATATATATATATATATATATATATATATATATATAATAAAAGGATGGAGGCAGAATGGATAAAAACAAGAATGAAAAAGGCTTATCTATAGTCACATGGCATAGAAGCAGGTAGGCTGCATCTTCTCCTCTGACATCACAGCTGCTGCTCTGATACCAGTGATGTTCTAGAGAGTTGTAGTGACCTGCTGCAGAGTTGTCTTGTGCACAAACCATATTAGAGAGAAACCCCAACACAAATCAAAGAATAGCTTGAACAGACAGCAGTAGAACACGGGTCAGTGATAGGACTGGCGGTCAGTGACATGGTGTGAATCCCTTGGGACAATGAAGGCCTCTGTGTCTGTGGACCGGTTCTATTGACTCGTTCTGCTCCTCTTAGTCTGCTTGTGACAAAAGCTGACACAATAGCATGGTGCTGAGTGGTAGAAGCTGGTTTGTACACACACACACACACACACACACACACACACACACACACACACACACACACACACACGCACACACACACACAATAACAAACTTACACACATTATGTAGATGCCTTTTAACATCCAAACCTGCAGTTATTTGACTTACACAATATTATGAACTGTAAGGGAGTTTTTGTCGTGTAAAAACTTATTGTTACATCCCGCTTCAAAGCGGTGATGTATTCTAGTTGTTAGTGTTCGTCCATTCATTCGTCCTTTCGTTCGTTCGTTTGTTCGTTTGTCCACCAAATATCTTCGCAACCATTGCAGATAGAAAGATGAAGCAGAAATCACATTACTCAGGCGACAAAGTGGATGAAAGTGAATGATGACCTTGACCTTGACAAAAGTCGGTCAAAAATTCAACTTTTGTAAACTCAGGAACCACATAGGATAGAAAGACGAGGGAGAACGGCAGTGTGAGTAAGAACACCGATCAAGGCTAGTGCTTTGATCAATAGACAGTCGGTCAGAGCACTAACTTTGATCTTTGACCTATGCAAGTAGGTCAGGGTAAATTCAGGGGTGTCGTGGGATGTTGCAGTCTGTGACTGTGTTGGTTCTTTCTGTAGTTGTATTTAAAACTGAAACTGAGGACTATGCATATGTAATCCTGTCTGTATGTCTGTTTATTTCATAGTCCACATACATATTAGGTGACTTGGGTGTTGATTATTCTGGGCATGATCTCTGACAGCTCTCTGGAAATACTGAATAAATGTACAGTCACTATTTCAAGTAGGAAGAACATTTTATTATTATTATGACACGCATCACAAATGTCAAGATCCTCAAATTACTTTTCTCCTATTTACATTTAAGTTTTACAGACATCAGTTAAATCAGAGGCTATGTGTGGCCTTAGAATGTTGCCATGCAGTTACATGACCTTTACATGGAAGTCTTTGAGTGATGTGGCCTGTGTAATCTCTGTTCCATCCTTTAAGGTTAATGAGCTTCATGCTACGGATGTGCAGCTCAATAAGTTAACAGATAAATTGAATTTGTTCGGTAAGCAAAGATATTACCACCACCAAGGAAGTTACATGTTAAGCAGCAATGTCCTTTGGTTGGTTGGTTGGTTGATTGGTTAGTTGGATTGTTTTCAGGATTACATATAGGAGAAACTACAAGATGGATTTCTGTGGAAATTGGTGCAGACAAGAGGGTATACATCCATAGAGAACCCAATTAATGTTGATGCAGATCCAAATAGGTGTAGAAGAAGAATAAAAACTATATACATCTGCGTGAATGGGCAGTGATGGGGACAGGCACACTAAACAAACAGGTATGCTTGCTGGTGGGTGTCATCCCAGGTGCTCAAAGTTTTTTCTCAGAATCCACTGCTTCTGTTTTTAAAACTGTAAAGATGAACCAGCCCAGGATTTTTTGGCCTAAGTCTGATTGGACAAATCCCTCCACCTACACAGCATGCAGGAACTGAGCCAGAGATTGGAGGTGGGGTTGCAGTTCAAATGAGGACATTACACAATAGTGCTGGGAAGGGGCTGATGCAGCTCTGGAGGAAAATCACGAGAACTGGCGGTGAAGCCACGTTGTCTGTCCATTTGTCTGCTGGAAAGAGGCTAGTGTTTTCATTTTTTATTGCTTGGTTACGTGGGAATCCAGAATGATAAGACAGGTCCTCCAATGTGAGAATAACTTTTTATTATCCCAGCTAAACATGTTGACTCTTTGAATCTAACATGCTATTAAAGAGTGACTATCATAAGCAAACTACCAAAGTCTGTCTGTCTGTCCATCCGTCCATCCATCCATTCATCCATCCATCCATCCATCCACCTTATGTCCTGATATGTTAGCCAAACAGCCCTGCAGTAGTTCTAAGGTACCATGTTGAACAAAAAAATGGCACACTAGCCTCTAGAAAGAAAATAACATTGTTGGAACTGTGTTTTGTATTTTAACTGTGTTTGAAGAATTTGACATTTACTTTTGTGTTTCAGATTGATATTCAAGGTTATATTCTGGTGATTATCCATTCAAGTTAAGACTGTAATTGTACCGCTGAATTGCAGTTAGTCAGTTGAATCCTCTTACAATTTTAATCAGCACAAAAAAGGCTTTATTAGACTGTTGAATACTAACTGAGACTGAAATTTGGGTTGGAAGCCATGACAATATCAAATAATAGACATTTTATATTGAATGTGCAGAAAACAGTTATTACTTTACATTGAAAGGTAGATAAGAATTTGCTATATGTTGATATCCATACCAGTGTGGTATCTGGACCATGTTTCTAATGAACATCACTGGCAAAGCATTGTGTTCATGCTAATTAACCAACCATCCTGACTACGCTTCATTTTCAGAATCATCTATGTACAGTACTTACTATAGACCTCATCAGCCCTATTACATTTACATGAACCAGTTCTAAACAGCCCTGCAACAATTCTAAGGAGTGAGAGAGAAAAAATGCTGCTGCCACTGTTTGCTCCTGCACATACTTTTCAGTGGCTGCTCCATCCAACTTAAGATCCCCAAACATCTGCAACACTCAGCCTCTCTTTGGGTTTGTCACCTCTTCATTCCACCCACTCTCCCTTCTCTTTATTTTTCTTTCAGTCTCCACTCCTAGTTTCTTGCATGCTTTCCATCAGTGTGGGGGGTGCAACAGAAATGTATTGTCATGGTGGATTGTTTTCGTACTTGTTTAAGCAAACTGAACCCACTTCTAGCCTCATATCTAACTTTTTATTAGCTGTTTCACAGAAATAGAAAATAAATGAGCTGTGTTTTTCTCAAAATGTCAAAACGTTTTTTTAATTGTGGAATTATTGCTAAATTTAGCCCAATGGGTCACTTGTTTCTACTTGATTGTGTGCTTGTTTTGGGGTAAGAGCTGACTTGGTAGCATAGGTTTAACTGTAACTAGAGGAAAAGGAAACAGGGAACATGCAGTGACAATAGGCAGCCAGCCTGTGTCGAACCACGTAGCAACACAGGAAGACAAACAGTTTGTATTAGATGATGGAGAATAAAACTTGTTTGAAACTTTTGTTTAACCTGAACTTTAATAGAACAAAACATGGTGCAAACAAACACAGAACAACAAGTAAAGTTACAAGTTACAAACAGATATAGACTGTATGTAATATCCTTTATTAATGAAAATATGTTGGGATCATGAAAACAGGCTGTATGTTTACTGAATAAGAGGAGATTCAGAGCGTCATGCAGATTATCAGTGAAAGACATCCAACGCAGCCTCCTCTGTGTTTCATGACTAAAAAATGTTCAGTCAACAGGGCAGGTCATTATCTACTGCAAAGCCTCTGTAGCACGAACAGCTCACATTTAAAAATTTCAAGCAGTATATGAAAAGGTCCAGGGTGTGCTGAATGAGTCCAGCCATGATGTAAGGATTAGAGACAGTGCCACTTAAAAGAAGACAGCTGGAGGGTGTGGCAATGAGGTGGTGAGGTTCTCTCTAGGAGTGACCAGGTTGGATAGGATCAGAAATGAGTTCATTGGAGGAACAGCCAAAGTGAGATGTTTTGGAAACGAAATTGAAGAGAGGAGACTTTGATAGTTTGGACACGTCCAGAGGAGAAATCATGAGTACATTTACAAAACGGTGTTGAGGATGGAGATAACAGGCAAACGGTCAAGAGGAAGACCAAAGAGAAGGTTTATGGATGTAGTGAGGGAAGACATGAGGGTAGTTGGTGTTAGCGAGGAGGATGCAAAAGGTAGGCTTACATGGTAAAGGATGGCAAGCTGTGGCGAACCGTAACGGGACAAGCCAAAAGTAAAGGAAGATGTTCAAGGTGTGCTGATTTACAGAAACCCAGTAAAATCTTAATATTTCTTTTTTCTACATTGTCTTATTCCATTGGTTTCAGTTGCGCCATTCTGGAGTTTATGAATAGCAGGTCATTTGCAAGGTCATTTTCAACGGACTTTGCTGTTTGTTTGTTTTTTGCTGTTTTTCTGTCTTATCTGTTTAAAACTTGAAACATATTACATAAAACCTCCAGATGATTTGATAAAATTCAAAGGCAAATGGCAGTTATGAAGTGAAAGGTCCACGTTTTGAAATATTAATGTATGTGCACTTTAAATAGAAAAATGAAGGTTCTGTCGAGTCAAACTGATCTTCTCTTAGCTCACGATATAGGACATAATAGCATAATTTAATTTTATTCAAACAGTTACTACAGTGCATTCTTTAATAATAATGTAAGACAATATGTCTTGGTCACTGAGCAGATGAGATTAACTCCTTATCTTTAGATAAAAGGTTGTTGCTGGGAACCTGATTACTTCACAACTATTTGTTGAGCTATTACTGTCATTGTAATAACTACCTCCTGGCTAAGTAGAAACATGCTGACACGAAATGATCTTCAAGTTCCCGAGCTTGCTTAAAGTTCATACAGTTTAGAAAGTTTTTTGAATTCTGTTCTGCCAGAAAACGTATCAGTCTGATATTTTGATTCTTAAGTTAGAATTTGAACCACAGGTGATCTTTCCATTCTGTGTGGATGTCTGGGATTAATATGGATGACCAGATTTAGTAAAATAAACAACACAAAAGATGTCCATCAAAAATTCGGGTTACAGGTCTCACCGTGATGAATATGATGAACTAATCTTCACATTGGCGCCGAGACAGTACAGCCTGATGTCTTCCTTAGCAGAGTGGTACATATTACATGCACCATTGCGTCTTACAGAAATTAGCAGTTTGCACAATCTAGATGAGGAATTAGAGGGATTAAATCTGTTGCACAGTTATTCATATTTCTGTTGAAAGAACTCGTGGTGGTTTGTTGACACCTTTAATTTCATACAACACTTCTCCACCCTTCCTGTATGGCCTCATTTCACACTGTGGCAGATGTTTCCTGTTACACTGAGTGGGAGAAATACATGTTTCTCTTGGAATATAAGCAACAGATGGTGAGAACAGAATAGGAAAAAAGAAAGGTGCGTTTGTAGATAACATGCTGAATCTTGGTGCCATGCAGAGAGAGACCCATTTATCACGTCTTTGTTTCTTTAGATATAAAGGGATCGTACACAGCGGAAGGTCTTTGAGTTTGCATTGGAGTTAGTTTCTAATGACTGCAGTGATGAGAACTTAAATGATAATGTCTCTGCTGACTCACTGATTTACTGATAATACTCTTGTGTTTTATCTTGTTTTGCCTTGACAATTTAAAAAAGTAATTTACCAACGGGGATTAATAAAGGTTTTTATTATTATTATTTTTATTATTATTATTATTATAAATATAAACAGAAATGTTGAAAATATTCCATACTGTACTCATTTAACCTATATTGAGGAAAATAAGAGCATGTTGTCAGCTTTAGTTGTGAATATGCAGTATTTCCAGTAGATGATAGATGCTGTCTATTTTTAAAAGTTCTTAATCAAATTCTTACACATGTGGAAATCATAATTCACATGTGATAGTGTTACAAGACGAGCGTTGTTCTCAGGTCATTATATATCAGTATCGGGGTCTCACTCCTAGTTGGTTTTATTGCTGAGGAACTTGGAGACTCAACCAACCAGCTGTCTTTGCTCAAAGAACTTTTAAATGATCAATGTTTTGAGGCTTTTCAAACAAGTTAACTCGTCAAAAAGAAGAGCATCTCCATTATATTATGAGGAATTTTACACTGTGTTTACACTCATAATAATGCGCTGTTTCTTTGAGGTGGTTCAGATGAAAGTTTTGGCACTGTTCATGCTATTACCACCCACCTCTGTTACTATTAAGGCAGCAGAAACAATACATGCATTAATATCAAGATTTTTCATTTGTCAAGACAGAGGAATGAGAACCAAACCAAGAAGATAGTTCATGGACTATCATCTGGATCACTAAATGGATTTCAGAAACTTTATCATGAAGCTGAAGTTGTTTGTGTTGATCTTATCTTTATTTCATGCAGTTATACATTTTTGGAAGGTTCTTTGTGTTACTGACAATCTATACTATGTGACATCAATCTACCTATTAATAAATTTCACAAATTTCCCCACTGTGGGACAATAAAGGTTTATTATTATTATTATTATTATTATAAGAAGCTGGAACTAAGCAACAGTTAGCTTTTCCTACCTGCTTGCTCATTCTTCCAGTCTAAACTCTAGTAGCTACTGCTTCATAGTCACATTACATTTCAAACAATGTCACCATAAGAATTCAGATTTGGGGGGTTGTGGGAAACTGGAGCCAATCCCAGTCGACATTTGGCAAGAGGCATGGTGCATCCTGGGTAAAGAGCTGGCCATTCATCTGTGAGCAAATCACATTCTTTTTATTGCATTGGACTGAGGTGAAACATGGATATAACAGACATAGAATGAAAGCACAACTATCTGCATTTGTGCAAAAAATTGATAGAGAAAATTTGTTGTAATGCAGGCCTACTTACCTTTTTGGCTGATGTGTTTGTTCGGCTATCTTTCTCTGTATATTAGCTCCCAGTGCAGTTTACTTTATCTCTGTGGCTACTTTAGTATTTCAAAGGTGTCAAGGGGAGGATAAGCTGATTTCTTTAAATTCACAATGCCTTCTCTCCCATGCAAAAAAAAATTCTCAGCACTTATTACTTTTCTTATCTCCCTAAGACATATGTTTCACTGATAATCTGAATTACTTAAATCTTGTTGCTTGAAGATAGTCTTGCTTCCCTTAGAAATCGGCGGGATAAAGATTATATCAGGGTGCCTTGTAAAATAGACATACTGATAACATGAAGCAATCGACACAAAAACATCGAATAAGGTCACATTCTCCTATTTTTATGATTCATATGATTAAGTAGACTCTTCTCATGAGCTCTATTTTTTATCTGAAAACTCACTACATTCTTGTTGATTGCGATTCACCATTTCATCTTGATTCTTTCTTTCTTTTTTTCTTTCTTATATCCGTATTATGATGAAAATGGCAGCCATCTACCATGATAACGACAGATTCAGAATCCTGTAGAAACTACATCATCATGTAATCATGATAAGTGGCCTGAGAAGGGGAACACATGATTGAAATTGAAAGTCAACATGCAAGATTTGACTCCTCTCAGCTATTTTACATGAACAAAACATTTGAATTTGAACGAATGCCTAAAAAAAGCTGTAGCAGCAGACTGAATGTGACACAGACACAAGCTAGTTAAAGTCTACAACCATAATAAATAATTGCCTGGGCAGAGTGCTTTGCACAACACGCTAATGCTAGCATGCTGACATTTAATAGGAGGACTATTCATCATCTTATTTCAATGTGTTGCCATGCAAAAATTGCCTCGCTAGCATCTTCTTCTTTTCCTTTCAGCTTGTCCAGTTAGGGGTCGCCACAGCGTGTCGTCGTTTTCCATGTCAGCCTATCTTCTGCATCCTCCTCTCTAACACCAACTGCTCCCATCCACTTTCTCGTTGGTCTTCCACTTGCTCTCTTGCCAGTTACTTCTATCATCAACACCCTTTTACTAATATACTCACTCAACATAAAACAACAGTATACCAACAGTATATACCATAGGTACCAGAGTTCTTGATTCTCTATTTAGTAGTTATTGAGACCTATCAATCAAAATCATGATGTTAAATCCTCACGGTGGTAGTTGTTGGTATTTGAATTAACTTGTTGTTGGGTATCTGCTATCAACTGAAAGACAATGTCAAGTTTTTGAAGTCCCTCGACTTTATCTTCAACCCAACAAACTTTTTTGTTCATGTTCTTTCCTCATTCTTTTGATGACTTCTCTTTTCAATCAACTTCCCCTTTTCAAGTTGTAATGTTTCATTCCCCGTATTTTGTAGTCAAACTGAGATTCCTTACCATTGTGTACAGTATCTATGTTTTCAAACACTGAATAGGCTGAGTCTCCTCTTCTGACAGTTAATCAAATGTTTCTCACTGTTAGCAGCTCTTATTGTACCGTCTTTACATTTTGTTTGCATCAGCTTCTTTCTAACTTTGTGCTTTTTACAAGCAGAAAGACTTAGCGATCTGTTTTAAACTGTTACTGTAGCTAAGATAAGGAGAAAAGCACTCTGCGTTTGTTCATGTTATCACCATTATTTTAAAAATGAACAGATAAGAGAGGCTCTGCCTTAGTCAAAGCAAGAGACAAACTATTTGTTAGAACATACCAGCATGTGACTCATCCCCGACTGAGTGAAATTCATTGAAGCAAATGGTGACAGCATATGATCTCACTGGTTCTTTATCAGAACAGCACAGAGAAACTGACTCCTCCAGCTGCCAGTAAAGGCCAGAGAAGAATCTGGCAGCTGGAATATTTACATTGTTTATGACAGATTTGTAACAATCAGTGTCAAACGTGTCTGTGATGTCTGAGTGTTTGTGGTGACTGAAAAAGTGATAATATCACAGATACAGGAAGTGGCAGTGCTATCTGGTGAAGTTGGTTTCCTGTTGCGGTTTCTAGCTTCTGCTGCTGAGTTCAAAAGAGTGCAGCAGAAAATTACACATCCTCTAAACTCAACAAAGCGGTGGGAAAATATTGAAATGGCAAATAGAGAGCCCACAGTCTAATTCTGATTTGTATGAAAGTCGATTGAATTACAGAAAGATTTAAGATAACTTCTTCTTTTCCTTTCGGCTTTTCCCTTCAGGGGTCGCCACAGCGAATCAATTGCCTCCATCTAACCCTGTTCTTTGCATCCTCTTCTCTCACACCAACTACCTTCATGTCCTCCCTCATTACATACATTGTTATAAATTATAGTACCAGCTTGGTGCTGCTGCTTGTGTTAAAGAAACAATTGACTGTTAGATGGAGCCAACTTTCACCAGCACATTCTTCTTTGTATGTTTACCTTTTAGATGGATTTAATTTAAACAGATAATTGTAGTTCCTTTCCTGTTTTTATATTTTCCCTATTAAATGCAGCCATGTAACCGGATGTTTTGCCAGTAAGCCCAGTAAGAACGTTCCTATGGAAATGTGATATCAATGCAAATCCTCTGCAAACCCAATATAAAACATATGATACTTAGATATGAATATTGTTTATCTTTCTTTATATTGCACATAATTCCAACTCTGAAATTGTACAAGATAACTTTGTGTCATTGTTTCTAATAATCCAGCTGTATTCTTCATTTTCATGGTGAATTCAAAATTATTTTAACATATGTGTTGTTGTTTACCTAATTCCACATCCCTGTGTACAGTTACATCAGCCTGTTAGATTAAAGCCTGTTTTTCATTCATTACTCACACATGATGTCAGTGAGGCATTTACACACCCTAAAATTCAGCACCGGTGACTAATATGCTTATAAGAAGTGAGGACTACTGTTCCCCACATCGTCTGGCATATTAGGTGGGAGGCCACTGTGACTACCTCGCTGCTGTATCGCAGCTATTTCTGTAGATGTGAGCACTACTATAACTCTGTCATTTCACATCCATCTGCCTGATATTTCGTGACCTTTCAGAGTCATCCACAGAAGTGCATTAATAGAGAGCTGGCATTTACATATAGCAGATGAAGTACTGTGAAGCTCATTTACACACAAACATGCAAAAACACACACATACACTCACGCTTCAATAAATAGTCATCATGTAATACCATATTTACAACAACAAACGTAGCATATTTTTCTTGATTCAAGAACGTTTAGAGGTTTAAAATAATAAAAAAATCTATATCTTGTATGAATTAATATACTTCATACATGATCAGCTAATCAAATACTACTGGTACCATCAAATCCCCTCTTTAGAATTTAAATGATCATGTCATATATAGATAAAATGATAGTTTAATATGAAGCTCATATCATATTTGTGTAGTTGTGTATTTTTGTGTGCATCATTTATTTTTCATCTGCAAAAAAATATCTGTAAAGTAATAATTGGTACAAATTATTTCGGAATTGTTCTTGAATTTTTTTTGTTTTGTTTTTTGAACCTGTGGTCAACATGTAGATGTTAAATGCTATTGAAAATGTCACTCTCGTTACCAAATAGGATTTTCTGAAAAGCTACGTCATTATTTACATTCATCGGACTTTAAACAGTTAACAGTTTTACGCGTGCACAGACAATTATCCAGAGTGCCTCGGGAGCGCGCAAAGGCGCGCCGTGAACGCGAAACAGAAACAGATCAGACAGCAGGTCGGTTGGCTAGCAGAGAGGAGACTTCGATAAGTATTGGCGGCTGAAGAAAAAGACCCGGACCTGTGATTTTCGTTTTTCTTCTCCTGTGGACTAACGTTACGGGAAGTTTTACTCAGTAGTGCAGACGGACGGAGAAGGTCTCAAAAGGCTATCCACCATGTCGGGGAGCAGAGAGGAGGAGAGGAGGAAACTGGCCGACATCATCAACCACTGGAACGCTAACCGGCTCGACCTGTTTGAAATCAGCCGGCCCACAGAGGTAAGGTTAGGAGTCGATTGTGGAGTAGCAGGAGAGGCCGCGGATCCGCAGGCCGCTCCAAAGTGAATGGGAGACTGTGAAGCTATCATGAGCTGACACTTGACTTTTATACGCTGAAAGCAAAGCTGTTGTAGGGAGCGTAGTCAAAAGGGAAGTCCCCGCACATACTAGGAGGGATTGAATACCCAGGTCCACTGAAAAATCTGGCAGTTTACTACGTCGAAAAATACACACCTTGTACAAAATGTTGAGTCCAATGATAAAAAAACTGAACCTTCATGCCTAGCCAAATAGTCTAATTAAACACTTGTCTACAAACAAGCTCAATTTTATTGTTAAATTCAATATTTTAGAGACAATTTACACAGGCATTACGTTAGCCAGCTATTAGCTACTACATACAACATTATACTTGAAAAGCAAGTTAGCAAGCTATATAGAAATAATTCTCAAAGTTGACAGTTTATCGAATCGGTTTTGAACAAAATACAATGCTGAACTTCAAGCAAATATCAGTGATTTATTAAATATCTAGTGGTTTATTTTCAGTAATGTGTACTTGTGTGATAAGAAAGGCAGCACTGAATTGGCAGATTTTGAATTTAGTTTGGCTTGTCTACAAGAGGGCACGGCACGTATCGGCGCTAGCTGGCTAGTTAGCAAGAGCATTACCTGTAGCGCTAATATGAACTCTTGGCATAATGCTAAATTGAAGAGACTGGAAAGCCTGTCTAGTCGCACCTCGGTAGTGCACATATTATAAGATTTAACTTAGTTGCAATTGTAGCTGTTATATATCATTCTATGTCGGTGCTTTCTGTGTGTATATTGGCCGCGACGCGGTCTCGCAGCAGTTCCTGCAATGCTTGACAAACCCGATTGCATGTTGAGGTTGTTTGATACGTAGAACAAATAGATAAAAGCTTAAAGCATTAGCAACAAGATGAGTGCAAATGCTTCGTGCAGGTAGATTGCTGATCGCACCAGCATACAAGCCGTAGCAGTCTCCCTGTCAAGCCGTGTCATGTCGCCTTGCATTGTCCTCACAGGAGCTAGCTTGATGCAAGCCGCTCGTTTAACCAGCAATAATTTAACCCTGTAACATGTTAAGGAGCAACGCTGTTTCATATCGGCCGTCTGGACTAATTTTGTTGTTGTTTACTAAACAACATGACAGGATAAGGCACTCCTCCCTGCAGGGTTTCTGTCGATTGCTACCAGAGAACAGCTAGCTGGGTGATCTTTCTAGTGATTAAGGAGTTAGTCAATACCCATCTAACTTACCCCCTAACGGTACATCTCATGGCCAATTAGTTTTGATTATTTTTTCTTTTGCTGTGATTGGCCAGCTGCAGTATTTTAGGCGGGTAGTCCACCCCCACATCTCCTTGGATAAGACTGTAGGGGGGTCACAGGTCCCCGCTTCTTGTTTTGAGCCGATTAATTTATCAGGATTGAAGCTGGCCAGCAGTTGGCCAGGCTTGTGTACTGCACATACACAACCTCTTCATTCTATGAGGAAAGATTAACCCAGTCCTGAAGTCCTCGAGCATGTAATTCTCTCAGTCTACAAGAAGCATTGCTTCAGCATTGCTTCGGAAGACTGCTCAGTTTTGTCCAGTAGGACATGATTAAATAGAAGCAGATGCATGGCCTTTCTTACAGCACCACACCCTCCCCATATGTCAGCTGGTAGAGCCCCCAAGCTGCAAGTATCCATCACACTGTCTAGCCTGCTCCTGAGTGTAGCCGTGCATGAAATATGTTGCATTTAAAAAAAATAAAATTCACAGTGGGAGTTGTTATTGACATTTTGATTGAGATTTTGTTTACCATCAGTATGTTAGTCTATGTTTAATTTGTGAATTTCAGATCGAACTGCCACTGCGAGAAGTGAGATCATTTGTATGATTAGATTAGCTGCGGTTGGCTGATTAGTCTGGTGCAACGGTTTTAAAACTTTTTAATCTTGCAACCCAAACTGAGTTGGCCTGGCTGTGGGACTTAGAGTTGGGCAGATTATAACACAACATAACAGGTACTGTTGTCACATGGGGGTTTACTGTAACATGGCCTCAAATGTGTGCATTATGTTTTGCTTAATTCAATAAACTCTAAATTTGAAGGATGTAGCACTGTAGTTGAACTTATTTTTGGCTTTGAATATACAGTTAATTTAGGTTCACACTTTGCAAAAAGAGTAGAAAAGATTATTTGAAAGAGTAGACATCTCTCACTCACTTGCTCTCTTACTCTCTTTTTCTCTCTATATAAACATATATGTACACACATATACATATATACATGTACATGTTGCACTGGTGAAGTGCCTGTTCAAAATGGGCTGTTTTCTGACCCTTGGTATTGTTGGCTGTAGCTTTCTTGTTCTGCTGCTAGTGACATCACATTCAGTATCTGGCAACATGAGTGGCCCGCAAACAGTCAGCTGTTGCAAGCAAAAACCGATTGCATATATAGGTGTGGACCCACCTTACTTATTGTGCAGACCCCTGAACTGGAGAATTTGACTAAAAGCATAATGTCGCATTCACTCTAAATATGTGAGTGAACATATTTTGCATGAGCGTGGGGCAAAGACAACTAAAGCAGTTAGCAGGTTTTAACAACAGATCAAGACATGTCCACACTTGAAACTGGCATTTAAACTAAATGGAACATAGCAAGCGATATCCTCATTTGGCCTGCTGTGGTTACCATTTATAGCATTTGCTTAATATCATTTAAACTAAAGAAGAATAATCTCCATTTCTTCTGGCTGCCTGTCCGACAGTACTATGAGAACCACTGCCACAGCAGATGATAAGGCAGAGAGAAGGGTGGCAGGTATCATTGATGAGGTCAGTAGCATGGGATGACAATGGATATAAAAAAAAACCTAACTAGGTAGTCCTCAAGACAGGATACCAAGCTAGTTACAAATGCTAGTGCAAACCACCTCTTAAAGAGGAAATTCATCCAGTTTGTTCGCATATTCATCAACATTATGTGTTTGCCAGATTAAGTACAGTATTTTTTCCATTCATGAGTTCAATCCCTGTCAGAGAAGTATGACCAACAAAGACCACTTGTCATACTCGGGGGATTAAAACAATCGAAATTGATTAACTAATTTTCTACCTTAACCAAAACAACACGGAACAGTGACAGAGAGAGATAAAGACAGACAAGTGTCTCTGTGGGATCTTTTCCATAATATCAGACATTTAAGAACATTATGAACCTAAGTATCAAAAAACATTGAAAGGTTGAAGAATGAAAAGTGCACAAGTACATTTTCAAAATATGGACATTTGACTTATTCTCCCACTGAGAAATAGATTATTAAAAATCTCATTCCATACCATTGCAACCCTAATTGCTATATATCATGCTGTGATGAGACAATTGCAGTATGTAGAGCTTACAGTGAACCATCATATTGGATCTGTTTAATATACTACCACAATTTAAGGATGTAGTCTTTTATGTTACTAGCAAACATTTTGAAAATTGCATCTAATAAGTGACAACTGTGATCAAAGAAACTTTATATATGTTTATAATATAAACATGACATATCTCTGGTGCTCACTCAGAGCAGTCACACTGCTGTGAGAAGATATCCAGTTAGAGAGCTTACAGAGCTCCGCATTTTTCGGTCTCAGTCAGAAATACTCCCACACTTTTGATGATCAAGGGTGAGGATATTTAGATACAGTTTCTCTCCAGAAGAACCATGCTGTAACTTGCCGATTTGCCGTTTTTGACCTTCGGTTGATGATAGGCATATCAAGCAAAAATACTTGATGGACCTTCGTCTGCTGCTTTGCTCTCAAATGATGCATAGTTGTGGTATGCAGGACTTACCAGAATATATATTTGTGTTTAAGTTTTGAGTCAGATCCATTAACTGTAGTTTTTTATTTGCATCATTCTACAAAATTAGTAATCAAGGCTATTCACTAGTCCTGAGTGCTAACCTAAAGAGTTTTTCAGTTCAATTTTGAGCCAAAAGAATTTCATGGTTTTAAGTGATACCAGCAGCCTTTTGCCATCCAGTTCTTGGGTAAATCTTGCCTATAGAAGTCTTCACCATCACATTAATTCGAAGGTCTACGTCTCAGAAATTTAGGATTACCGTATATTAGTATGTTACATAATAATGTAAGTTATTAACTTTGCCTCACAATTGACCTGGATCCTTATCAGCCTCTAGATTCCTGACTTAAAAGGCCCTGGTAAAGTGTCTGCTGGAGCTTAAAATGACAGGATCTAAATGGAAGACTTTGAAAAGAATAAATGCCTTAAATAGACTTCATAAAGCTCATAAGTTACACCAGAGCTGGAAATTAAAGCAAATATTAAGCCCTGTTATATAATCTCACCTCCAGTTGACCACAGTCAAGGTTCCATGTTTGGAAGTCACAATATCATTAACACAACTTGTTGTAGCTAGCTGTCTCGTCCTCTGATGGAGGTGATGATCTTCTTGTCCACAGAGACTGAAACATGTCAGTGTTTCAGACCTATGCTGTGCTACTTTACATGTCTGGTCAGATGTGTTAAACAACCTGACTTTCTAAAGTGAAGCCACACTTTTGCTTGTTGTGACATTAGCCATTCATGTTAATGCATAGCTAAACAAATGGATAAGCTTCAGCATTGAGTGATGTAGTCACATGGACAGGTGTAATAAATTAGCATAGACATCCCAGATATGTAAGCTCTTTGCAATGACAAAGGGTTATCACATTTATGAACAGCTAATACCCTAACACGTACTGGTCTGTGTTTATTACTTTGGTCTGGTTTTCCTGGTTGTTGAAATTGCTTCAAATGTTAGCAACTTAAACTTAATTGAAAAATTTCCTGAATCTGACAGTGAAATCCAGCTTCACCTGCTGCACATGGTGTGGAACATGACAGAAGTGGCATGTGAGAGTCCTTACTTACCTCACTTTAATGGATTATCATCATTACACTGAATGTTTGGAGAATTCATGTGCGCTTCATTAACAGCTTTTAGCCACATGAATAATACAAAGCAAGTTAGAGACTGAATGATTAAAAAATAAGACAGTATGCTAAGCTAGCACTGACCGTCTAAATTGATGTACAATTTGAAGATTGTCCTACCAGGAGCCTCCTATCTACTGTCTTTCCTATGGGACCTGAATGTAACATGTAAGCAGACTCAATGACATCAGTCGCCACTCCCTACTTTTTTCCGCTGCGCAGGAAGCAGGAAGTTGATAGGAAGTGTGTGTTGTGTGGAGATAGTGTGTTTCCTGAGGTCTAGTTGGAATGATTGGGTTGGTTTGAGAGTGATGTTTGATCAGATTTTCGTTGTATTATTGTAACAGTTATTTCCAGAGTCCAGCACTGTGTGAAATTACTGAAAACTATGGCGATTGTTGACATTGGGCAGGCATACATTTTTTTTTTGGATTTATTTCTGTTTGGGACTTTGTTAAAAAAAACTTAGGAAATATGTGTAGACAATGATGTTATATTCAATCACACAGGTAACATTCAGGACAATCTATAGATGAATGAAGTGTATAAATTTGAGCTATATGCAAAGTCAAAGCCATTCAGAGTGCTTACACTATTTTCGATCAACCAACATATTGTATTGCTGGGATTATTTGACATAAAAGAAAAATGTTTTAAAGAAGACGTGTGTGATTGCATAATGTATAGGAGTGAAGGCTAAATCTACAAATTAACAACATTGTCAAGTTAAGAGATTATCAAATGATGGAAACAGCAGTGGGTATTCTCTTGTGAAAGGACATTACATCATCATGATAGGTCAAAATGTTCAATGACAAAGAAGTAACACAAAAAATGAACGCAATCACCAATGAGGGGAAAAGAACATTGTGTGACTGACTAGAAAGGTCATCATCGGACTGTGTACCTGTTTTCTTAGCAGCTAGTGATAGTAGTTCAGTGTTTGGCAGTGGTAAACTGGAGGCCTGGTTAAGAGATTTGCTGGCATCAGCCACAAATACAATGCAATGAGTTCTCACTCTCTCTCTCTCTCTCTCTCTCTCTCTTTCTCTCTCTCTCTTTCTCTCTCTCTCTCTCTGTCTCTCTCTCTCTCTCACACACGCATGCATCCACTTGTTTTGACACACTGCCTACCTGCCAATTGGAGAATGTTGTGGTTAAGGGTTGACACATA
Source organism: Antennarius striatus (assembly GCF_040054535.1). Lineage (NCBI taxonomy): Eukaryota > Metazoa > Chordata > Actinopteri > Lophiiformes > Antennariidae > Antennarius > Antennarius striatus. Next base: position 5,347,731 of record NC_090794.1, read on the forward strand.
CCATCTGGAAACACACTTAGTTAATTCTGGTCAGATTATGCATTTTAGTGAAGGTGCTGTTGTTGCAATTTGCTAATGTAGAGAATTCTTCTAAGGCTATGGCTACATTTAAATAGTTTTTCATAAGGTTAATAATATCTACATTAATAACTGTTTTGAGATTTGAGCCACTTTTATTTACACTCAACTGCATGCTAGCATTTGTGTGTGATTGGCCCCACTCCAGTCCAGAGAGAGGTGCTAATGCCCTAGGTCTTAGGTAACTGGCAAAGCAACTTTGCCATTAAAGCTATGCTTGCAGTAAACACCATTTTACTCAAGTCACTCGTCTGTCGTCTGTCCTTTACTACTTTTAAATTAATGCCCATATTTTACTGATACTTTTTGGTTCTCCGCCTAGCAATCAGCTCAGTGGTCTTTAGAGTACAGTTCAAATTTGTAGTCACAGCTCCAGCCTCCTTTTGCTACTCCTTGCTCCTTGTCCACCAGAGTAGCTTCTGCTTTTGTAAATTTCTGCCAAGTCATGTGATTGGCACAACCAGCTGAAATTGTAAATATGTTGTGTCCCTTATTTCATTGTGAAATTGTGTGTGTTTGTGAGTGCACGGGCGTGTGCACGTGTTAGTAATCACTTCTTAGGGATTCATTGGGATGTGGGGCAAAAGATCACGACCACAAGTCTTGTAGCCACGTCCAGTGGAGTTATGGCCTGTCTCTTTCTTTCTTTCTTTCTTTCTCTCTCTCTCTCTCTCTCTCTCTGTCTCTCTCTCTCTCTCTCTCTCTCTCTCTCTCTCTCTCTCTCTCTCTCTCTCTCACACACTAAAATGAGCCCTCACATATAAGTACATACTGTATATACACAGACACTTAGACTGCTGTGCTAGGAAAAGAAAATTTTGAGCCCATTTCCATTTGTAACCACTATGTAGTCGTATTAGGTTCAGATTTCTTGTGAAGCTGTTCCAGACTAATGTAAATACTGTAATTTTGCTGTATGTAAGTTTTCATATTATTTCACTCTGAGCTACTGATCTGGTGAATATCATTCTGACAATTTCTTCCAGTACTGAATGGATGTTGTTGCTTATCTCGGTTTTTAAGTTGAAAAAAGATCCAGTTTCGGTAGGACTTAAGCTCCTCTACATAATGTCTTTGTTCAGCCACATTGCTCACTGTACCCGCTTTAATTAATGCAGTCGGCCTCGGCCTATTGGCTGCTGCTCGTTAAAAAAAGAAGGATGGGGTCATGCCGGACAGCTAGGGTATTAATCACCACTTTTATCAACACTGTTTTTCAACAGAAGAGGAAGGAGGGATTCAGGCTTCATTTAGATTTTGAGTGAAACTGTTTACAAAGTTGTGTTCATTAGAATTCTTTGGATATCATCTGACTGTACTGACATGTTCATATTTTATTAAATTCTTTTCAATTGGCTCTTTGGACCTCAAATTTAGCAATCAAATTTATATATGGTTTGTGCCTTTTTGGATACAGGTAATTTTTATTGATATGCTGATATAATCTGATCATTATATACAAAATGCTCAGCCTTCTCAAGCAGACCTGAGTAACACATTAGCGTGTATATGTGTGCACGTTTTAGATAGATAGAAACATACTTTATTAATCCCGCAGGAAATTGCATAGGAGTTTGAGTTTCAAATAGAGTGATATGTAAAAGTTTTTAGGGGTCTTAATGGAATGCCTGGAATGTAAATGGCGTTTTGAGCAGTTGGTTTCAGACAGAAGGTCAGGTAACTTGATAGATTTTCTGTGGAAATTGGGGAATGTTGGGGGAATTTACAAAGTACATGCGTTGTAGAGTGCAGTGGGATATCTTTCAGCGAGTTTTAAATATGTATTGCAGCTGACAGATCTGAGCGACATTTGGTTGGAGTCCAGACTCTTTGGAAACAAAAGAGAAATGGTTAGATTGTGGAATTTTACTTAAAGGCCTCAGTGGGAGTTTTTGTGCCTGTGGAAGCACATTAGCTGGGAAGCACCTGTGGTTCATGATCTTGCACTCTTTGCTCTCTCCCTCTATCACATTCCTTCTCTGTGATTTGGCCTCTCTTATCTATCTACTCTCTCTTTCCTCTTGTTCTAAAACAAGCAGTGTATTGTGTGTGCTCAGCAAAGCAGCCCGCCCGAAAAGCTGTGTGTGTCCGTGCTTGTGTGTGTTGGTCCCAGCCAGCCTGTCAGACTGTGTTAATCCCTCAGAGGCCCTGTTTACCTCTTCTCTGCCCTGCCCCCTTTTTCTATTCCCTGGCCTCTATTGGTTTGTGTTGCCTCTCAGGCAGCTGATATGATCTCCTACCTGTCAGTCAGAGCCCACTGGCCTCACAGTGGGCCAATCACACAGGAAGTGACCCCCCCTTGACCCCACAGGATCAGGCAGCAACCAGGAACCAATGACTGTAAGTGTTTTAGCAGTGCTCACCAGCAGCTCCCATGGTTCTTTGCAGCAGATCAATGCCTAAGTCATTTTCTACGCGATACAAAAACAAAGACAAACATTGTTTGGTATACAACACATTATTTACTAATGACATTCATATGCAGTCTTGATGGAGGACTGCTAATACCATTTCAACAGAAATATACTGTATACGTATATACTCTGGAAAATATGAACAGTCAAAAAATCCCAAGAAGGTCCTTCAGTCTGAAGTTGCATTTCAGTTCTGTCAATGAGGCCTGCATGATCCTCAGTCCACTCCTCTCATCTGCTGTTTATTAGAAACTGCACTCTAGTCTCTATTCAGCCACACCTGCTCGGTGAGGCCTGGTGGAGTATTTGCACCAATGAATGCAACAATATAGCGTGGGAGAGCACAGAGGGCCAGAGACCTCCCTGCGTGCAGTTCCACCAGCTCATATTTGTTGATCTCAGCTGTGTTACACAGTACATAAGAATGGCATCAACAGACTCCCACAGACTTTTGCACACATACACACACAGGAGTGCATTGGTGATGTGTGACTGGGGCCGAGATCACTGACGCAAGCCTAGACTAAATGTGTGTATGCATGTGTGCATTAGTGCGCAGTGTCTGGGAGTTGAGGGTGTGGGTGTAAATCTCTCTCAGAGAAGAGGACGAATGTTGTATTAATGTTCTTCTCAGTGCCTTGATATACACTTTGATTCCAGCTGGTCTGTTTATTGTATTTGTGTTAAGGGAGAGGCTGCAGTCCAAGCTACTGTTCCTAGTATGTGTTTGTCTAAGGGGGCAGTGCTTGATGCCCATACACTATATTATCTGTCCAGTGTTCACCGCACAACACTTTTCAATTACCAATTCAGACAACTAATGGAAACTTTGTGCCAGACTCCTGGAAGGTCCTGGTACAGTAAATCCTGTGCATGTGGAAATTAAGGTCAGACCAGAGCTTCTACTGCTCTGAAACTGGTTTTTGGTCAAGGCCAGATGATTTCATACGTTAATTTGGATACTTGTGGCATCAGTTGCATCAGTTTCAGGATATCTGCAGTATTCATTGGTACATTTCAAGGCTTTTTGACTGCCAGAAATCTTACTGAAAGCATCTGCAGATTTTCTATTTTACATGCTGGGCTGACATTAATCACGTTACAGAAATGCCAAGGTCATTTGATGCCAACCGCGAGGACATCATCACCCAACAGCGCCACATTTTTTATATTACTGTTTTTTTATTTGTGAATGCTATTGAGTGCATATTAAGGAGCTAATGGAAAGTTTCCACTTCTAAAAATAAAGACTGTCTTGTACTTGAAAATGAAAAGAGCAAACACCTTGCCTGCCTGATGTTGAGATTGTCAGGCGTAATGCCTGGTTGTATGCTTTTTTAAAAATATTTTTCAGCTTTTGTGTAGATCTATGGTCTTGACCAAACTGATTTCTTTTATACTCTTAGATATAAGCGTTTAGGTCATAATCAACTTTATTGTCAAATGTACCATATATGCACGACATACAGCACAGATGATATTACAGTCCTCTCAGACCCACAGGCAGTAAAAAAACACGAAAGAACCGCTATAGCGGGAGAAAAAGGACCCGCTGCGTGTGCACGCACCGCCTTCCTATCCTATCCCAATAGGCAACAGAACCCTCCAGAGTAAGCATAAGCGACAGTGGCGGGGAAATACTCCCTCACTGATGCAGAAACTGCGGGCAGGACCCAGACTCTGTAGGCCATAAGACAATAAAAGTAATTTGAAAAAATCTATTACTTCTAATGATACAAGGCCTATTTTCATGGACTTGGATTATTATTTTTTTACACATGGACCAGTTTTGCTTAAGTAGAATATTTTTCTATCTCTGTTCTTTCTTTGTCCACCTGACATTGGAGAACCGGGCATGGCCAGCATACCAGTGGCATGTCAACTTGACACTCTGCTGTGAAGTTGTTGCCATAGTAGCGCATAGTGGCTTGTCAGTGTTGGGTTGCATTTGGTGCTACTGTTCATGGGAAAGTCAGCTGTTTATATGTAGAGACAACTGTGTGTGGTAGTGTACAATAATTTTTTGGTGTCACACTATTAAGTCTTATGATTTTCAACAAGTAATTATCGAGTTATGATTAATCAGGCCAGTTATCATAAAATCAAGTTTTTAACATGTACTTGTGTTTTCTAAATGTTTGGATTTCTGATGGAGCTCAATCTCCTTAGGCATTTTATGATGACTTGCTATTTTTTTGACATTTGACAGTTCAAACAATCATCAAATAACACCATTGTCAAGTAATCAGTAAAAAGAAAATATAAGAAATGTGTCAGTTTGAAGATCATAAGTTAGAATTTTAATTTGATTGTTTTCCAGCAGTCTCTCATTTCGACCAGCGGTGGGTAATGTATCAAAAAAATAACACCAGAATCTGTTTAACAGGCATGATCTGTGGTCTGAGCTGAAATATTTTTTCTTCACTTTAAAATTCCATGTAGCTAAAGCCAGACTTAATCTAGCCTCTGAATTTTGATGCACAATCCTCTCCAACCTGCTGCTATCTTTGACTCATATTGCACAAACAGCAGTTTGTCTATGAAGGAAGAGTCCCATGAAGTAATTTGTTCAAGTAGCGTAGCCATCCAGCATGTTACATCATTCTAATGCTATGTTTGCGTTGAATGAGTCTTCCATTTGTTGAAGTAACATGAAGTCTGGAAATGGGAGTAAGGAACAATAAATACCACATTGTTTAGGAGTTTCCCTTCTGGAATTGTCAGTTCACCCACACCTTACTCAAATTTACAGATTTTGCACCCTCTTTACATTTGTCTTCAAGCAGAGTCTCTGTGAACTGCTAAAAATTCCAAATATACTATCAAGGCTCTCGTTGACAATTTCCCCAGCAATCTTCAATAAATACTACTATGGAAGAGTGGCTTTCACTATTATCAGATGACCTTACATCGGTATGTTTTATTTTGCAGATTAGTGTCATGGCAGATTCAGAATGGGCTACACAAAAATAGCACCACATATTGTTATGTTCCCTGGTGAATAGCGCTTCAAAAGCAACATTATGAAGCAGTTAATTACTTTCCATTCTGTGGGTCTAGAGTTAGTAATCAAAAGACTTATTGAAATGTTTTCAGGACACTGTTTTAATCTTTTGGTCATTTTGACATTTAATTTCTCCCTTTTTTTATAACCAGTCCCTCCAAGTCTGAGAGTAAAAGATGTGGACAGACCTGCATAATTCATTGCCTCATCCTGAGTGTGTTTATATGATATGTGTGTGTCTTCATGCTAGCATTTGTGAAGATTGCCTTCTTAAAAGTGCTTCTCTATTCTCCGCACGTTAGGACCTTCAGAAATGCCTGGTAAGGTCACGCTTCAGCTCGTGGTTGAGTGTGCACACATGTTTGTGTGTAATTCCATAGCCCTGATCTGAAAGGTGCTGTGTTTAACCAGCCGCCTTGTAAACTATTGGAGACTGTTATCGATCTTTCTTGTACACATACACATGGACGCACATGCATGCAAGCACATACACACACAAAAAACCAGAAGCAAGTGTGACCTTCCTTGCTTTTTCTAAAGTCTCTATTATCTCTTGCCTCTCATGTCATGGGAGTGAAGATTATCATTTGAAAGGAACAAAAGAAAATACTCCCTCTCTTTATGCAATTAATTTCTCTTGCAGCATTTTCTGTGGAATCACACTGATACAAATAAAAATGCTATTTTTGTTTTGTTATCCTGGCAAACATTTATTCCATTTAGACTTGAGCAAGCCAAAGGAAATTAATAATTCCTCTTCTCAAATATTGATCCCTGTATTTACAACTGCAGGAAGAATGTTTTGCAAATGCAAATTTAACTCAGTGTTTCCCTGTCTTGTATGCTTTCCTGCATATCACAGTTGGAGAAGCGGGTTGGTTGGTATTGTATCTTAACATCTATCTATCAGAACAAGCTATCTTCTTTTGAGGACAATGGCTTTTTTGTCATGGTCAGCAGCCTGGGCCCCCACTTATTAACTTGCTTTTGTCTGTGTGCATCCAGACACAACTCAAAGATGGACAAGATTCCATCTGAAGCTTTATTTTTGGTACATAGTACAATACATTTGTTCACTCTAAACTGAACATTGTTATGCTTTTGGACTGTCAGATGGAGCTGACGTGGGTAAATGTGGACGTATGTGTAAGAGACATCTTAAACAACACTTGAAGTCAGGTTCTCTTACATGTTGCTTATACATCATGTCTAGTTTATGTTTACTCTATGTCTGTCTGGATGTGTTTTAGAGGCTGGACACAAGCTCATCACTTAATGGCCTTGTGGAGGGCAGTTACCACAGACACACACATAGTGATTTCCCTCCACTGGCCATGCAGTTATCCGTCAGCCTTGATCCTTGTTGGTTGTTCATGGAGGTGCTGTGGCCGTGAGCAGGTCTGATTTGTGGCTGGGTGTCACCACTAGTTTCAGGCAATTTATAGCATGCTGTCTAATAATGCGTCACTCTTGTCAGAATGGCTGGGAGAGCTGAGTGGATGGGGGTGGCGGCTGGACATCTCAATACTGAAGCAGAAACTCACCTGAAACAAAGAGGCTTTTCTTTGCAGCCACACAGGAAATCTGTGCTGGGAGTATCTTCATTCATTTCAGACAAAAGGCTCCGGTGGCCTCCCTGTGTTCGTACTGGTGGTTTAGGAGGGATTGCATTAGTGAAACAAATCTGCATTCCAGATTGCTGCTGTCACCGTATCAGATTTTGACCTAAATTCAATACTGACGTGAACTAATTGGGTGCAATTACATGAATGGACTCTTTTCTTGTATTATTTAAGTGCAGTATTTTATTTGCTTCCCCTGTTTGGGTAGATAGTAACTAGCCATATTATGATTGTAGATGTCTTTCTAAAGATGCATCTCCACATCGACGGTTAAAGGTCTGTAGTCAGCAACAGCTCAAGGTTTCATTGTACTGTATTATTCATTTTATTCTATTCTGTGAGATATTTAGGCTCATCCTCCACACTTTGCGATTAAAAAAGAATATTGTCAACTTGAGTGTTCATTCATTGGTTGATGGTGTTTTTGTATCACGCCATGTTTTCATTCCCATGGTCAGTAGGGCGCCTAATTGTCAAACAAACATAAGAACAGTCTTGTAAAATGTCAGGTATTTTGTAAGATCTGCATTGTATTAAAAACCTTTTATAGCAAGTATGATTCACCATAATTACACCATACTATAATTCATTTTTTATCCCTGCATCTTTGCCCTTAGATTATAGATTCCCCTCTGTTCATTCCACAGGATATGGAGTTCAGTCTTCGGCCACAAATCTGAATGTGGTGCTGGGATATTTGGTGTTGTGGATAACCTGCTTTAATGGAGCATGTGTTGGCAGTTTAAAGCTAGATGAAAGTAATTGTCCTACCTCACATAATGAGATCCTCTGTCCTTACCCATCTCCCCCCTCTCTTCTCTCTCTGTCTTGGACTGTCTTATGTCTTTGAAATGTCTCTGCTCTCTGCTAAGATATAACGTGGGAGGAGTCTCCCCATCCCCACATCTGGGTGAAAAACCTGACCTTAACCACTGGCTTAGAGAGGAATCCCCCTGTGTTACTGCAGGTGGGGCTGCAACAATATTGACTCAGGAACTCGGTTCATTTTATTAGGCTTATGCTCATGTATGTGTGCGTGTGGAGGAGACTGAAATGACGCACAGCAGCTGGATTTTATTCTCATTCCCAGCTGTCATCCACAAGGAATTCCTCCCTTCTCTTTAAATCACCAAAATAAAATTAAAGTTTTTTTGCTCTGCCAGTTTTGTCTTTAATTAAACACCAACCAGCACTACCAGTGCTAGAGAAACCACAGTGTTGTAATAAACTATGGTTATTTACACATAAGGGTGAGAAAGAGAGCTGTGGTCAAAGCATCAGGTCAGCTTGAAACCATCCAAACTGAGCCACACTTCATCCAATTAACTTGTTTGGGGTTGTATTAAAGAATGAAAGTTTCCTTAGCCTATGGGCCACACGTAATAGGAACATTTAGTGATATTTTGATGACTAGTTTTTGTCTTTTAGTTCACATTCTAGCTTAAGCTAGAACACAAAGCCAGCTGAAACCAGTCACTGCTTTTGAGTTGTAGATTTATAACAATAAAAAAAATACACTGTGTCAATCCTAGTGTGGCTAAGTCCATGTGTTGTTATGCAAGATCAACAACTTTCCCATTTTCCATCTCAGAAGTGGTTAAACGAGGATGGAAAGTAATGGTGTGATCAGTTGCTGGTCAGTATGAAATTTTTATGCCTCCAGGGGCTAATTAGGTTATGTTGGAGTTTAAAGTGACTGTTAGCTGGGCCGTCCTGAGGCTTAGTGGTTAATATGTACCCTAAAAACCATCCATGGTTCAATTACAGCAGGGAATCTTTGCTGCATGTCTCTGTGTTCCCTCATTTCCTGTCAGTCTTTGCCCTCCAAAAGTAAAGAAATAGCTCTTATGTTCACTTGATGTTTGTCATAGCATGGCTGGATTATACAGCTGCGAAAGAGACGTTTTGATTTCACAGTTTTTCATCTCAGCAATAGCAGGAATGCAGTATTGTTAAAACTGGAACCTCACGACATGGTTTTATCATGTACACAGCAGGCTTGGACCTCAAGCACTGCATTTACACATATTAGAAGATATTTGTAGTAATGGATCTCCTACTGCCATCAAAAGTGTCATGCATTTTCAAAGTGTTGAGTGGACGAAAAAACTTAGTTTGTAGATGTTACAAATATTTAAATACTTTAAATGTTTTGAATGATATATTTCCCTAACTTGACATTTTGATTTGCGCTTTGTTAAATTTCACTTAAAACATGGACAGGTTATTGCATTTGTGTCTAACCCACTTTTCAATGGTATGCATCTTGGTTTCATTCTTACCAGAACATGCAGCTATTCTGAGGCTCAGCACAGAAACATCACATTGAAGGTTTATGTGCTTGGAGATGGTGCTCTGGTTAGTTTCCTTAGCACCTGATAACACTTTCTCCACACAGGCACACAGACACACACAGGGTTTAAAAATGGCTTTGAAGGACCAGTGCTAGAGATTTGAAAGATTGATGACAGTGAGAGAGACTGGTGGCGTTTGGAGATTATGATGGTAGCTATTAAGTGTTGACTTATCAGCAGGACCATATCTTAAAACTTATAACAATGTTAAATTAGGATTCTAAATGAGCTGAATGTAGTGGATGTTAGACCCATGTATATGTCCTGCTTTTAGGATGGTAACATTATTTCAGTATGTGAGATTGCGTGATTTGAAATCCTTGATCCCAAATACCAGTCAGTTTGGATGGTATAAATAAAACAACTTGCATTTAGATAGTGAAAGCATGTCTTCTGAAGAGGGAACACAGAGCAGAAGACAAACATCAGAAAGGTTATACCACAAAATGTGTTCTGAGCTCAGTACTCCTCCTCAGGCAACTCTGTACATTTGTCTTGTCTGCGCTTTAATATTTCATACTTTTTTCATTGCAGCTTCCATCAGGCTTTTTCCTCTCTGTATTAAACATACAGTATGTCCCTAGATGCGGTATGTAGAAGGGACCTGAACTGGAAACTGTTGCTCCACTCCTCCATTGTAGATTTGTTGAGTTGGTACTGTGATCTCATTCTGTGGTGGTCATTTAGAGAGGATGTGCCACTAACTTCTTCTATGGTATGAATGTATGTGAGTTCAGAAAGTGAATTTAACTCATTTGTACCATAGGAACACAGGCCTGACCTTTAACCTTTCTCCTTGGAGGCCTTTGACTCTCATATGTTAGACAGAGAGCGTGATGCGTCAGCCGGCTTTAATTGGAGGCATATGCAATGTCATGCACTTCTATGGATGAACTGCTTAAGTGTAGAATTAAAATGCTGTATTTGTGGTGTTAATGCAAGGAGTGTTTTAGATAAACAGAATAAGCTAAACATTGGAATTGAGGTAAAAGCTTCAAATAATTTTGACACTGCATTAAATTATCATAAGGTCTAGCTGAGTATTTCATAAATTTTTGCTGTTTGAGAGAAAACTTGCAAGCAAGTCACATTGTAAATGTACTGCAGTGTATAATCCATGGTTCAGACACCCGGGAAGTAAATCTGAAAGCTGCAGCATTTAGGTGTGTGTTCCAGGTCAACATTTGTCATTACACTGAAAAGATTCCATCTTTAGGTCTGATGTGCTGTCCATATTTGCAATGCCATGTTTCAATAATAGCTTGAATTTAAAAAACACACAAACCCTAAACAGGACCTCTCATGGTTTTTACTTATGGGAGACTTTGTGTGTTCATTTGGTCGGTCTGCTGCCTCATGGCTAAATGCTGGTAAATTCACACTGGACCTTTAGGCTAATGTTTGCAGATGGTAGCCAGGCTATTTCACTGACTATCTTGGATTAAAGACATGTGTGGGGGCTATCGATGAGTAAATGTCTGAAGCTGTTATTGGCAGACACCAGTGTTGGCAAAAATACATGATTGTTTTACTTCTAAAAGATATAGCGCGTCGCCACCAGTTTCACACACACTCTCTTCCTCCTGGTCTCCATCAGGTTGTTTATCTAACTGATAACAGCTATCTTGTGTGTGTGTGTGTGTGTGTGTGTGTGTGTGTGTGTGTGTGTGTGTGTCAGTCATAACTAGACTTGTTTCAGAAGTGTCACAAGCTCTCTCTCTGTCCCCCCCCCCATGTAAGTGTAATATGACAAAACTTAATTACCCTCGGGCGAAGGTGTGCACATATTTCAGTTTGTCTTGACGCGCTGACAGAAATAGTTCAACATCAAATACTTTCAACGAAACTCAGCTTCTACCACTAAGAAACATGTGACGTGTATTTTACAGGCAGCGTGTTGCGGGTCTGATGGTGCTTGATGACATCCTGTTAAATTAGCGTTAGCATTTGCTGCCAGTCTGTGCTGCTCGAAGCTGTTCGACATGATCAAATGAATGTTGTGTATTTTTTTTGCCGTGATATAAAATTGTTTTGTTATTGACTGCTGTGCTGGATCAGAATTACATGTGGTTGTACCTGTTCATTCCTCCTTATAGCACCAGCGAGTTAATTATCCACTGCTGGCTCTTCGCTGGGCTTTGTTTAACACCAAGTGGACTAGAGTCACCACAGTAACAGTTACCAATGTGCTTACGCAAGCTTGAAAATCACAACCCTCAATGACCCACATTCCAGCAGTAAATCGCGACTCACACACAGGACACAATCATTCCTGGCTCCACCCTCATCTATCGAAACTATGCCCCGCTTTTTCCACTGTGTTATCAAGCATGTGCAGGAGGGGTGACACAAAGTGTGGGAAAGATATGGAGAGATGATTGCTCCCGTTTTCCTACTTTCTCTCCATATTGTCTTCAAGTGTTCTGTCAGACCATCTCCTCATCTTTGTGTGCAGGAGAGAGACTGGAAGCAAACTTTAATATGTGTAGGATGCTGTAGCATTGAGCCATTAAACCTGGTATAAATCTTTGTCTCAAATCATCCTGCCAGCACTCGTCAGTCTCAACAATACATGGACCAGACTCTTAACACACACACACACACACACACACACACACACACACACACACACACACACACACACACACACACACACACACACACACACACACACACACACACACACACACACACACACACTAGTTCTGTCACCGTCCCACCACTGATTGTATTTTGTTGGCCTTTTTTCACATTTACAAGGAACATGTTGGCCTTTTTCAGTAAAAGTTTTAAAAATGTATCATAAATTATTTTACAATTTCAGGGCACCGCCTCTTGTTGTTGTGTGTTTTCCTTGACGGCAATTATAGTGCACAAAGGTTATCATGACTGGCAGACCAATGAACAACCTGCTGAATCTGAGGCCCCGTCCACACGATGACGGATTTTTTTGAAAAAAGCAACTTTTAAAAAACTCATCGAAAACGATTCGCGTCCACACGACAGCGTTTTCAAAAAAATCTCCGTGCACACGTAAACGCAGCAGTGCTTTTTCGAAGACTGCTATATGCTTGCCAAACCATGTTGTCGCAGTATTGAGTCAAATTTTATCCAATAGGAATCATCCGTGTTTTATTGTCACAACACGGGCCCATAAATAGGACGTCACAGAGGTTTTCGTCGCAGGCAAGATGTCAGCGTTTTTAAAAAGTTGCGGATACACCGTCCACATGACAACGCAGACACAGCGTTTAAAAAAAAATTCCACTTCGGCCAGCGTTTTTAAAAAGTTGCGTTTTCGTTCCGGATATCTGCGTTGTTGTGTGGACGGAAGGCGAAAACGCAACAAAAAAGTCGCGCTTTCAAAAAATCTTTCATTGTGGACGGGGCCTCAGCCAGCGGTGCTTTTTTACTCCCGTGTCAGCCAAAGGTGTTGAACACTGACTTTGCTCTATAGTCCTGTAGTCACAGAAACTATGACTACAGGAGCATGTAGGCATGTAAAAAGCAGCATTAGACTTTTAAAAAAATGTAATGACAAACATATTTGCAAGTGTGTTAGAGCTTGCACGTAAATATTAAAACAATGAGTTTGGTCTTAATTTCTGAAAAACCCACACATCCTGTTTACAGTATCTAACAGATTATTGACTCTGTCTCATTTTATCTCTTCCAGGACTTAGAGTTCCATGGAGTGATGCGGTTCTACTTCCAGGACCGGGTTGCTGGTAACTTTGCCACCAAGTGTATCAGAGTGTCCAGCACAGCAACAACACAAGATGTCATTGAGACGTTAGCTGAGAAGTTCAGACCAGACATGAGGATGCTCTCCTCGCCAAAATACTCTTTGTATGAGGTCCACGTCAGTGGTGGTGAGTTCCGCTCAGGGAGAAGCAATGACCCACATGACAACGTTGAAATAGTCTTCACAAATTTCACAAAATTGTCTGTGCATGTGTGTGTGTTTATCTGGATGTATGTTAGAAGAGCGACAGTTGGACCTGGATGAGAAGCCTCTTGTTGTTCAGCTGAACTGGAACAAAGATGATAGAGAAGGACGTTTTGTCCTGAAGAATGAGAACGACGTCCTCCCCAAGGTTAGCTGCTCTGTCTGTTTGTTTACAGTCAAACGTGTCAGTTTGCCGATGCCATCCATCTATCTGTTGTCTTTTCATCCATCCATCCATCCATCCATTCTGACATTCATCAGTGATAGGAGATATGATCCATTCACATCTGTTATTTTTCTGCTGTGAAAACTTCCAGTCCAGTCTGTGTAATGTCAGAAGTTGCGGTCAATCTGCTTCAACCTAATAGAAGAAACATCTGTGTCCCACCTAACTGATACATTTTTTTCCAATTTTGATCTACAGTGCATCAAAAAGTCTTCATTTGTATGTAGGACATGACTAATCGAAGTAGAAGTGGTTAAATCAAGTCTACGTCTAAATGAAAAACCTTCTTAAGGCTAGTATTGATCAGATGCACTTGTCTGAAGAGCATTTGTCCTTGATCGTCTTTTTATTTTATTCATTTCTGTCAATCAGAAAGGAATAAATCATTTCATTACAAACTGCATCACCCTTTCTCTTATTGTCCTTTTAAAGTTCCTTGTTCACTTCTCCTCCCCTTTCAACCAGAAGAGCCAGAGTAACGGGCCAGAAAAGGAAAAGGATGGAGTGATCCAGAATTTCAAGAGGACTTTGTCCAAAAAGGAGAAGAAGAAGGAAAAGAAGAGGGAGAAGGAGTCCGCCAGAATCCCTGATGGAGATGAGCAAGCCCTCAGTAGGGAGGACGGGTAATACACAGTTGTGCAAAGTCACCCATCTTGTCCTGCCCTTACATCCTCTCTCCTGGGGGAGCATCTTTTTTCATGCCCGTGACGGCACAGAAGGCTCCAGGAGAGGAAACGCTAGAGATTTTGAATGTGACCTTTCCGTTCCACTCTTTTCCATCATGGTTTCCCACTCCCATTGTGTCTTCTTTATCAGTTGTGTCCATGTTTTGCGGTTCAGGGAAAACAATCGCCTGGCAGCAGAGGTCTACAAAGATATGCCAGAGACCAGCTTCACCAGGACAATCTCCAACCCAGAGGTGGTGATGAAGAGGAGACGCCAGCAGAAATTAGAGAAACGCATGCAAGAGTTCATGAGCAGTGATGGCAGGCCTGACTCAGGTAATTAAACACTTTTTTTTCTAACATCTGATGATTACAACACTCTGACCTCTGTAGCACAGACAGGAAGGCCTGTAATCTAAGCAGTACTGAAGAACTTGCGCGATTTTTATAATTTATGTAGTACTCCACTGATCAGACCTTTCTGGCAGAAGCAGCTGCTTGAATAAAAAACATACTGTATAGTGGATGTCAAGAACTTGAGAAAGACCTGTAAGCAGTCTAAGATGAACAGAAGTTTAATAGATTAATTTGACCCTTGGGTCTGATGGACTTGCCTGGTTTTTACCTCCACTTTAAGTACATTTATTGTGGTTTCCATCTTGAGGTTTATATCCAGAGGTTGCCTGCTTTGTTGGCAGCAATTGATATTGAGATGTGATCTATCTATAGCAGTAGGAGATGAAATTCTGATCCAGTGTGACAATTGAAGGAACTAAATTTGAAAATCTGCCATCTGAGCTAACAACCAAAATCAAACATGCATACATGACATCATATTTACATCAGCTGGTCCTCAGACGGCCATATGCCATCGACTGTCTCACGCTGACATGTGTGCAAACACAGAAAGACATATGTGTGACTAAATGACACAAACGCACTGACTTGTTGTTTGTGATTCATTCCCCAATCACTCTAGCAGATGGACCGCTGAACCGACTCTAAAAACAGCAATAGCCACTGTCCACATGCAGGAGATGCAGGAGGACAGGGTGGCCTGTGGTCACACATTGACGCTCTGACAACAGAAAGCACTATTTTAAACAAGCTCACTTTAAATAATGCTTCTCCAAAGCCTGTTTGCTTTGTTAAAGAATCCCTTGTGTGTTTTCAGAAGGTGATCATTTCTCGCAGTCACAGTTCCCTGTGCCTCCAGATGAAATTGCACTCCTTGTGTATTAGCACTGCAGTTAATCCATTTAGTGGTTTTGTTTTAATCATGGCCACACCAATATCCTACGTAACCTTGGGTCCATGTTTCTATAACGGTCAAGTGCAATCTTTCCTATCTTCCTCAAACTTGTCATTATCCCTGCTACAGAGGCAAATTTTTGTGTTGTCTTTTTATTTTCTTATGAACTTATGAATCTGCTAATGTTTTCTGCTCTTGAAGCTCTTCAGTGAACAACAAAATGTGTGTGTTTCTGTCACAGGAGGCACTTTGCGGATATATGCTGACAGTCTAAAGCCGAACATCCCCTATAAAACCATCCTGCTCTCCACACGAGACACGGCCGACTTTGCCGTGGTGGAGGCGCTGGAGAAGTATGGGCTGGAGAAGGAGAATCCCAGAGAATACTGCATTGCCCGGGTAACCATAACTATCTTGCCACCCAGCAGCATTTGATGTCATTCTAAAAGATATCCCATCACGCTGAGAACACTTGACCACACCCCTCTGCCCGGTGCATGCATCCTCCCAGTTCTCCATGAAACACTTATTTTTGTATCTCATCAGTAAGAACCCATCATCATTTTGAGAGGACAACTAAGGTCATGGTCACACACACAAGAACTCATGCTTGAATGCACACCCTTCCACAAACTAACACATTTAAACACAATGCTACTTGGTACTGAATACAGTAAATTTTGAAAAATGCATTTTATTCACTTTCAGACCAAGTGTTGTAGCTGCTGCAAATGACTGTCACTTTGTGTGTGTGTGTGTGTGTGTGTGTGTGTGTGTGTGCGTGCGTGCGTGCGTGTGTGCGCGCGCGTGTGTGTAATGGTTAACTTGCCTACCCTCCCCAAAGCCTCTCCCACATCTATCCTCAGATGGACTCTAGTGACATCAAATCGTATGAAATAACTGCTGCTCCCAATTCATTGGAAGATTCTCTAGGGAACAACCATACACACACAGCCCCCCCCCCCCACACACACACACACATTTGATAGTCAGTAGCAATTTGCTGATGAGACCAAAGGACGGGGGAAGTCCATTAGCTTAGTGAACATGTAGCTGATCATGCTGACATGGTCTCTACACAGTAGACTAGCTTGCAGGAGAATAGCTAGTGTGTTTGTATGTTGGGGGGGAGGGGAGAGACTTTAGCAGATGTGACAGAAAAGGATGACAATGTACGGGGCATCAGTTAGGGTCCGAAAAGAAATGCAACGAAGAGCAATATTTATATTATATCTCAGTGTGAGAACAGAATAACATTATTACAGAGGTAAACCTATGGTTAATATATTACGTAGTTTACCACAGCAAAAGAATGGTATGCAACAATAAAGTCAAAAAGCGACAGTCTTAACCTTTAAACCATATTGTCCCCTAGACACATTGACATATTTTTTCCCCTGTTTTCTGAACAGCAAGATGATAAGTCCAGCAAGGAGGTGATTCTTGATGATGCCGAATGTCCACTCCAGATCTTCAGAGATTGGCCTGCTGACAGAGGTAATGCAAACAGAAGCATTCTTGCACACTCAAACGCCAAGAATACTTGTCAATATTATGAAGCGCTTCCCTCAGGCTTTTTTTTCTTTGTTGTGACTGCCACCTTCTGTTCGCAAACAGCCATTACAACTTTAATTTATCTGCTTACCATACCTTTTTTTATATGTAATGTCCTCTGTTAACTCACTGGCTGCCAATGAGATGTAGAGAATTTTTTGTAAAAAGATGTTTCAATGGAATTACGTAATAATGTTTGTGCGTGTCAGGAGCGCTGGTGTTCCAGCTGAAGAAGAGACCTCCTGACTACCAGGGGAGGAAGGGAAGAAAAGTGGAGGACAAGGGTCTGCGAGGGAAGGATGGTAGCAGCTCACTGCCGCCAGAGAAACTGCCTTACCTGGTGGAGCTGAGCCCAGGTAGAACCTCAACACACACAAATATCCAAATAATACCATAATGTTAGCTTCTAGTAGAAGCGGGAGCAGCTGGTGCTCTGATGAGCACTACTTACATGACGAGATAGTGCCCAGAACTATATTTAAACTACACGTCCAGGTCAGGCAATCTTCCTCTCCTCACTAAGGTGAGTTAATTATATGTTGATATTATTGGATCCAGCTGTTCTGTGGTTGTTCTGTCTGCCAGCAGAGGATTTCCTCAGTGTGTGGAAACCCCTGTAAAATATCAGGATGAGTCTATATTAGTGATAGCTGCATTGCAGCTACATCCAGATCCTGATTTTTCTGTAACATCAAAAAACACAAAAAAAAACATGCAGTCAATGCATTATTTATGTAGGAGTTTCTATAAGTTCATTTATTTATATTTGCATAGGTTGTAAGGGGGTTGTTTTGTTACACAGCAACTTCCATGAAGACTTCATAAGGGTTAATATTAGCATAAAATACTGAAATGTCTCTATTAACACTCCACTGACAGTTTCAGTGTCCTCACCAAATCTTGCCCCAGAAGCAGTGTTAATGCAGTGAGCTAGTTTCATGCATTCTAAGCTGAAAATGACAGAACCCTGGAGTTAGAATTATCATTATAAGAGTTTTGTGTTGAATCCATATCTTGATTAGAAGTAGATTGGGCAGGTTGAGGGCCCTGGAGTATGACAAAAGGTAAGTCATTACAGCAACTCCTTGGAATGCAGTTTAAAAAAATCCCAGTATGGTGATGTCATTGTGATACTAAGAAACACTCAATACTTTTTAAGAGTGTTTGAAGAAATGCACTTAACCTTTTTGTGAACATTGACATTATCCAGCCCTAACAGCTCGTTACTTACCACTGATCCCTCTTTCTTTAGCTTTCTTACTGCTTGTCTTATGCTTCATGCCATTAACTTATTTTGCCTGATGGGAACATGAACTCTTCTCTGCCTCAAACCAGTTTGAACTGCTGCTGAAATGGTGTTTGGGAACCAGTGGTTGTGGTTCAGGAACATACTAACACACATCTATTCATTCCATGTCAGATTGATGGGAAAACCCTTAAAACTGGATGTGAGATGATTTGGTGGCTCATAATTAAATATTAGATGCTTGGTCTGTCAGTGTGTGAAAAAAAGAAAGTAAGTAAGTTTTCAGTGTATGTGTGTTTGATTCTTTGCTTTTGAAGCCAGTTTAGATCAGTTCAGCTGCTAAGCATAGTGTGATTCTCAGTCTGTTAAAATCTACTGAGGAACCTATGAGATTTCTTGATCTACATGCTTGTCAGATCCAGGTCTTTTAAAGGAGTAACTGACAAAACTATACTAGGCATAGAAAATTAGCTAAATGTCAGACAATCACAAAGTCGTTGTATTATTTGCCTCTTTTTTGCTATTAATACATTACTATGCCACATAAAAATCTAAGTTGCACAACAACTCATGAAAATGTGACATTTTTGTTGTTATCCTAGAGTCTCTACTATCTTACTAGTTAACCAGCTATTTATTTGAGAACTGTGCAGTGTCACATCATCAAACAGTTCAGAGGACAAACTAAAACCAAACAGAAACAAACATTTTCTGAGGGCGTGGTCCAGAGTAATCTGAGCCTATTCTTGTCTTCTACTGTAAAAGATATTGCTTTACAGTAGAAGGCCATCAGAAATATTCCTCGTGTAGAAGAATCTTTGTGCATGTGTGTGTACGTGTGTGTCTCTGTATAATAGTGTGCTTCTAAACAATTAATGGTTATGCTGGTATTGCTGCATATCTCCTCCTAGCTGCATTTTCACCCTCTGCTATGTTTGTTTTCTTTCCCACCTTTGTATTGCATGGTGTGTGTGTGTGTGTGTGTGTGTGTGTGTGTGTGTGTGTGTGTGTGTGTGTGTGTGTGTGTGTGTGCGTGCGCGCGCGTGTGGCCTTGTGCATGTGTCCATGTACCTCTGCACTTGCCTGCCTGCCTGTTTGCCTAGGGCGAGGGAATCACTATGCCTACTACGCCTATCGGCACCACGAAGGTAATGACCCACCACACATCCTCTGTGTCTGTTGCAATGGCTGATGGGATATTTAATGGCAGGTGCAGGGAACCACCCCCTCCTCGACTCCTGATACTGAATTAACACCACACCCCACCCCCTAAGTTATCAACACTGAGTAGCACTTGTAGTCCGGCATATTACACTAGAATGATATAACCCTTGTTACAGACGCTAGAGAATGCAATGTAATGTATATTCAGTTTTAATGAATAGTTTGACCTTTTGTAATAATGTGATTTTAAAATACATTAATAATTTATGATCAGATAGATATATAGCAAATTAACTTACATCCAGTTAGAAACTGCTCCCCTGACTCTGTCCAGTGGTAAAAAAATCCAGCTTTTCTTGTGCATTTATATTGCCGCTACTCTACCTACAGATGTGAACTGTGGGAAAACCAAATTGCCATTTTTCCTTTCAAACCTCATATTATGTAAAAGGCCAAGAACTTGTGGTTGTCTTGGTATATTAGTTTTCTCTTGACTTTTTCTGAATTATTTTTAGAAGGTTGTAGAAGGGTTTTCTGATATCCATTCATTTGTCCCAGATTTTTTTTCCTCCAGAGAAACCGGTGGTTCTCCTTTTTCTTTCATGAACTAATATTCTTTGCTTTTACTAAAGTACTGCTTACTAATAAATAATGAATCACCAACCACATGCATTAAGAATGTAACTCCCACAGCTAAATGATATATGACTTCTTTGCGTGAACAACGTGAATGTGTGAGGTACACTTCCTGTTTGGTATTTGATGTGAGGACCATCTTGCCTCATCCTAAATGTGGGCGCTTGTATTTGTCTGCGTGTAGACGGGTCTGATTCGAGGGATAAACCAAAGCTGTACCGGCTTCAGCACAGCATCACTGAAGTGGGTTCAGACTGCACAGAGGATGGAGCCATCCAGGTAAGAATATAAAAACATTCACAGCTATCACCTGTCAAACTGAAAAACAAACAAAAGAAACAGTTCTCTCTTTTTTTCTTTTGCAAAAGAAACATTGATTTACAATATTTTGTGGGTTGGTTCTCGTGATCCGCACCAGTTGCAGTCCTGTTTCAAATTTCAGTTTGACTTCTGTTCCCTTGTCAAACATCAATCTGCTTCTTACTCAGTTTGTAATTTCTCATTGTTTGTGTCCAGTTGCTTGGTCCAGGCATTCTGCCTCACCACTGCAACCTCATGCACAGTGAAGGTATGGTGACAGTGACCCCACACGGCCCGGACGCTGACACGTTTGTTGATGGGCAGCGAGTTACCGAGACCACAGTGCTGCATTCAGGCTCCACCCTCCAATTTGGTTCTTTGCACGTCTTCAAGTTTGTAGACCCAATGTTTGACCAGGGAGGGAAAAGAGAACCAGCTGCCATGATGAGGAGCCGACACAAGTCTGGGTGAGGGCAACAAAAAAGTTGTGTGTGTGCTTCATTCGTCCTTTCTCCTCTCTATTTTCATCTCAAGCTCTCTACACACTCTTTCCCCTACAAACAGAAGAAAGTAGAGGCTGTTATAGTAGATGAAGGGGGAATAGGATGAGGTTTGGAGTTGAAAGAAGGCATGGAAGATGAAGGGAAGGAAAGGGGGATGGGAGATTGGAAGTCTTGGGTCGGTTGAATGAAGAGAATGGGAAATGAAAGGCGAGGAAGATGGGAGGGCTAGGGTTATAGTGGCAGGCTGCCTTCTAATCTGATCAACATGGTGCTGGGTGTGGCCTCCTACCCGCTGTTGTTTCACACACTGAGAGGAGTTGGAAGGAGTGAACACATCAGATAAGAGGAGCTGCTTAGAGATGAGCCAAGCACTTGGAAGTGATATCTGGATTTTGACCGGAATTATCCTTGAATGACTCAATGGATGGTTTTCTGTGGGAGAGAGAGCAGGTATGTGAGTAACCAGCATTACTCTGCTGTGCTGTTTTTGGTTGAATTGTTCCTGTCACATGTTTCAAGGTAAAAAGATAAACTCTGGTTTTTCTTGTCAAGCTGGTCTTGTGAAATATTCAAAGATCCACCACATGTCCTCCTGAAGTGTTTCTTTGGCTATGAATTTGCTCGAAGCTGCCTTTTTTTTACTTTTCTGCTCGCAAACAGCAGAAAACTGTTTCACTGCTTTTCCGAAAAGGTGTTAAGAGGTTCTTTTGGTCCATAGATGATACCAATACATCACACAGGATGAAATCAAATGGGTAACTTCTTCATTTTGTATTTATTTAATTTGTCATCGACAGGTGTGACTGCACATATGGTACAACGTAATGGATTACAATAGTTCCTGCTCGGTGTCGTGCAAGTCACATTAACATTTCTGGTCGTTTGATTCGTCTCACTGTCACTTTTGCCTGGGAAAAAAAACGCCTGACGTTGTAGATGTTGATCTCTGCAGTTTTCTTGACTGCTTTCCAACAATTCTGCTCAATAAAGTTACCAGGATGCCGCGTTCATTTGAACCAGGGATGCAGTTTGAATGATTATACTCAATTTGGCATGAGAGCTGAATTAACATCAAAACTATTTGGCACCAGCTTTTGGCAGTAGTAATAGATGATGATCTTGCAGCCTTTGAATGCTTAAACTTTAATCTCCTCTTGCTGCAGGGGAGTATATGCATTGGTGAGAGAAAAGCACTAAAGAGAAAAAATACAATCTTGAAAGAAGATTAACCATCCATGGTTGTTTTGAATGGGTTTTAATACTTCTTTAACTTTGCTACAAAATACATGCTTTTGGAATCTCCCGAGCTAATGCTTCAGTACCAGGGAAGGGCCGCTTGTGGTTCTGCTTTTGGTTTCACTGAAGAGGAGTGTAAGGCAGTATGGTGATTCATTTAAATATTTTATTTGTTTTTCTATGATGGGATTAATTTCAATCTTCGATGCAACGATCAAAATATCCTTTTTATTTACTTTTTCTCCCCCCTTCTTCCAGTTGACTTGTGCTTCTTAACCTGTACCTATTTTTGTGAGAGTTCGAGTGTGCTACCAACTCTGTGTCAGTGTGACTGTTTAAATGACTTCAAGTAGCATCAAAAAGGAGACATTTTGAAGTGGCGTTTGATCGTACCTTACATGTTTCAAGTTCCTAAGATCACATCAGTCACCTTACATCTTTCGTGCAAGGCTCCTGCTTGAATTCTTGGTTGAACTAAGGCACCTCCTCTCACTGAAATATTGTGTTTCTGGTTGTGTTTGTTATATGTTTATTTGACATTGACGCCCTCGTTTCATGCGGGGCGTGAAAAGCAGAAGCCAGTCTATTAAACTCGACTGCTCTCAAACACATTTATACTCATGTATGCGTGTGCAAGTGCATGCGCGCACACACCTATACACAGACACACACACACACACACACACGCACACAGTCCTCGTGTTCACCAGTGCAAACATGGCTGCTGTAGCATGGGTTCTGTATATCTAATTAGACTCTTATGTAAGGGTGTATACAAAGCAATCTGTCTGTCTGGATGCATTAGTGAGTCATTCATTTACTGCATCTCTGACCTAGCCCACTCCTCCCTGACGATTGGTTAGATAAATGTGTGTGTGCGTGCGTGCGTGCGTGCATGTGTGTGTGTCTGGATTAAGTCTGAGCTCTTGTCGTTGTCACTAATGAAAAGCCAGCTGTGGTGAGCACAGTTCCTAAATCTGAACTGCTGCATGTCTGTGTCTCTGCTGCAGGAGTGTACCTGAAACTACTTTCGACCTTCACGGGGACGTCCACGGTGGAGCTGGCCTGCCTACCAGCAAGGTAACACACACACACACACACACACACACACATACACAGCATCTTTGTCATCTATGAGGTTTGTTGTGGGCTTTATTGTTGGGATGAACCAATATTGAGTTATGTAGCTATTTGCAATGAATCCATTGTGATTACCTCCCGATAATCATTATTGTGCTTGTTAAATCAGGATGATCTCGGGCAAATTAGATTGCAGTGATGTTCTTTCTCTGCAGAGCTCAGGAAAACTGGAGATGGAGAGAGGAATGGTCAAACCCATGATCAGAGGAGAGCAGCAGGATGGCAGGTCAGACAAGCTTTTCCTGTTTCTTATTCTCCCTCCTGTCTCCAAGTCTCACTTGCTCTTCTTCGTCCTATCTCTTCTCTCTAGGTTTATATTCCCTTCTCACTGTATTATTTTTTGTCATCAGGTCTCAGGACATATCAGCAAACAGAACAGAGCTGACTCTACCAGCCGGCATTGAGTTCAGAGAAAACTGTGAGTATGAATGCATCTCTTGCTGCCTCTTGGTTGTTTTTTCACTGTGTTGGTGAAACAGTCCATCACTGGAAAACATTGAATGCTCCAAGTTGTCTTTAAATTGACTGGACTGACCCTGCTGACCTAACTGCTCTACCAGAAGTAGCACGATAGGTTTCTTGCCAAATGAAGTGAAATGTTCACATTTTCTCAAACTGTGCTGACTGGACACATCTCTAGTAGTTAATAGTTAATTCTACAGTTCCAGGAAGACCTGATGACCACAGAAAGACAGACAGAGAGAAAATGAACGATGTTGTCTCTGCATCTCTGCAGCACCTCCTAAATTGTGTTGTACTTATAATGGGCCGCTGTTCTCACTTATAGGCTCAAAGCTTTGTTTCCCATAATTGCATCCAGATTACAGTTAATTTGGCATTGTTTAAAGATGATAAAATGGGGTACTTAGAGTTTGGTGTTCCTATTAAATAAGGAGTAATTAAGGAGTGTTTGTAAAAGAGCTATTTCGGGGTTAAACTTTTGAAGCTGTTGTAGCTGGAGTTGGACTTTGCAGTAAGTTTATACTAGCTGATTACATTTACTGGTCCTGCAGAGCATTTTCATGGCAGACATGAGACTTGTCAAAGAGGAAATACATGTGGAATTAATAAAAACGATTGCTCCTTTCCATTTTATAGAGACATTTTCTGGTATATTGCATGCTCATTCACTAGCTTCTTTTACACAGATTGAGCAACTAAGTCCTGCAACTAAGTCCCTTCAAGAAGGGGTGGGACAACGCTGCTGTAATGTGTGGTTTTTAATGGCACGATGCATCACACTACCAAAGGAGGAGGCATGGTGTTTAACACAGCAGTGCCAAGGGCCCAGTGTGCAGTCTAATGGATGTGTCGAGTAGCACTTTGGAAAGAATGGAATAACATGACAAGAAAATATTTGACTTCCCTGTCACATGGTGGTGATCTCATCCTCTAAGCAAATAAAAAGGAGCTCTCAAATTATGTTCTATCTCCTCCCCAATTCTCTTTTTTTCTTGACTTTGCTGCTACTTGCTACTAGCTGTTAAGCACTACTGGATACTACCTGCAACAAGCTGCGGTAGAGTTAAGCAGAAAGTATTATCTGGGCCATCACTTAAAAAAATACTTTAAATGCTTGAAAAAAAACATGTGAATGATCCATGATTTTTTATTTGATTCCCTAAACCTCGGTTTTTCTGACTCCTGATGTTTCCCACGCTGTGTGCAGCTTAAAGTTCTTCAAATTCTATGCTATCTTTCACCAGCATGCGCCCTGAGTCTGTGTTTGGTATAGTGCAGGCACACACTGATACCAACAACAGCAATGACTCCGACACTGGCCTTATGTACTCAAGCCTCTGATACCACTAATGGCATCATAAACATCTGTTATTGGAGCAGGAAAGCAGAGGAGCAATGACAAACAGTCTGGAGATCTCTTGATTTATTGCAATAGCAAAACAAGCTGTCATGAGGCATTTGTTTCACAGTGTTTTATCAGTGGGTTACTTTTCTGTGAGTCAGGTTGGTAAAAATGAACTCATTGTGTGATCGTCTCTCTCAATCCAGCCGAGGACACCTTCCTGTCTGCCATCATCAACTACAACAACAGCTCAACTGTCCACTTCAAACTCACGCCCACCTATGTCCTGTACATGGCCTGCCGCTACATTCTGTCACCTTCTTACCGGCCTGACATGTCGCCCTCTGAGAGGACACACAAGGTCATAGCCATCGTCAACAAGATGGTGAGCATGATGGAGGGAGTGATCCAGGTCAGTAACATTACCGTTTTTTTTCTTCTGTTATTTTGAACATAATTTCACTGCTGAATTTTCCAAGAGTGTTCGGTTCACTGTACGTTTGGTTGTGCTCTTTCATGAAGCTGTTCTCTCATAACCATGGACTCACTTGTGAAATGTTTGAATTGTGTAATGTTTTGTTCAATCCTCCCCAGCTTTATTCTTACAAACCACTACGCTTGTAGTTGTTGTAAGGTGTGTGTTTCCACTTTCCTCCCAAGCTGTTTCTCCAGTGTGCATTCAATTCCATCTGTCTACTTATAAAAAATTAAATGCTTGCGCTTGCTAGATATATATGCTAAACCTCAGGTAGCTTTAACTGATCAGTTAGAGCTGAAAAAAATTTGAATTCATTGTATTTTGTTCCTGATATGACAGCTGAGGTTTTTAGGCTTTTTTTTTTTTTTTACCATACTATATAGATGTTCATACAAATAGGTAAAGATTAAAGAATATATCTTATGATCTTCTTCTTATGATCTTATGATAAAATAGCAAATAATTTAAAATCTGTGACCATTTAAAAATAAAAACATTTATAGATTTCCAATTGAAAGTTCTATAAAGTTAAAAAAAAAACGGCTTGGTAAGAAGAAAAGCACACAGACATAATGGACTATAAGTCCCAAGGTTTTTTTAAATTTTAATTTAATTTAACCTTTATTTCACAAATTTCCCCACTGTGGGACAATAAAGGTCTTTTATTATTATTATTATTATTATTATTTAACCAGGAGAAATCCTCATTGAGATTAAAAAAATCTCTTCAAGACAGCAGCCGCAACGGTTTAAAAAAAACAAAACACAGTTGTACACTAATATCATAATAGAAAATATATAGCCCAGTATATTCAGATTTTAGCCCATGTGTGTTATAATTTCAGTTTTGTGGGGTTTCTGTGGGGGAAGAAAATCTATTGTCATGTCCTTTGTGACGTGTGTGTTAATTGTTATCATTAACAAAATGATACCCATTTATCAACCAGATCTTTGACAAGCATCAATGTTGATGCATGTCTGGGATGTGAGAACTTGGAAAACTAAATTTTAAATCTTCATGAGAAAGTCAGGTTTTACTGTGTTGATTTGTAGATATTCATCTTTTTCTGTTTCCCTCAATTGATTACACATTACATTTTAGATCATAATGTTAGTCTATCAAATGAAGCGTCATAATTTTGTATAATCGGGGGAAAAATGCGGTCAAAATTATCTGACAGTTTCTATTTTACTCTGTTTGTCTTGGTCCCAAATGTTTTCTGCACTGAGACCACGTAACCCATAAACTGTCTTGCTTGTTTCCACAAAGAGGGTGTTACCTCCCAAAATCTGGAAAGTTTAACCAATTTCCTTGAACGTTCCCATTTTCTGCTGTAAGCAATCCAACTCTTCTTTCACCAGCTCATATTTTTTCTGTGTAATTAAATACAGAGCCTCAAATTTATTCTTATCAAATTTTATATAGGTCTCTAAATGTTAATGACTTCTAAACTTATTTTTCTCATGTAATGCATTATCTCCTGTTTGAAGGTAATGTACAAATGATGAAAGAAGGTTTCTGAGTCTACTAGAGTACCTGAACTGCTTTTGACCTGTAAAATGTCCAAAAAATTTGGATAAATTTGCATCAAAGTAAATCAGTGCAGCGTTTTATACTCCAGATCAATCAATGAGAGACGAAAGATAATTTGTGAGGTGACTGAAGAACAGCCCCCTCCTCTTTAGCATGAATCCAAACCGCATCCACTGATGTTTTCACCACTGGAAAGGAAGAAATGTCAGGAAGTAATATATTTGTAAGATTTTTTTGTGGGGGATATTTTTTGTGGATATATCATCTGCTGGTGATTCTCTACTTACTGGAGATAAACTTTTAACCCTCAACTTAACTTGAATATGTTTTTAGGGTGATCACCATCGGTTCTGACCTCAAACCGATTCAAGACTGCTTTACACTATAAAGCTAAATCACATGTGTGTCAAAGTTTGTGTGTGTGTGTTACATGGCTGTGTCCATACTGTAGCTGTTGACGTGTTTTCTCTCTGTCCTGTGAACGTGTCCTCCTCTTCCTCCTCCTCCTCCTCTTCCCATACAGGAGATTCCTGAAGGGGATCAGGTAGGATAGCACAATAGCACACCGTGATATGGCTGCTAAAGACTCATCTACCTCCTTCCCTCGCTCTTTCTTTCTCTCTCTTTTAATCTTTCTCTTCTTGTGGACGACATGCATAAAATATCCCAAGTTGGGACTTAGTTCTTTGACAGATAAAAACTATTCTGCCTTCGGTTAAAGAAATTAAACTTGGTAGAAAATTCTTAGAGGAATTAAGACTTCATTTTCTCTTCATAATAATAGTATTTGTATGTCATTTCTCACAAGGATATGTGAAATGAAGTAATGTTAAGCGTTATTGTCATTAAGTTAAAAGCCATTTGGAGGTTTTGTATTTTTATTTTAAGCTTTTGTAAAGAAAATTCAAAAACATAAATATTTAAAGCCTTGTCATTATCAATAAAGCATAAATGGATTACTGTCATATTATTATGTGGCATTTTTTAACATTTGAAGCGTCTTTTTGCATTATTTTTTTCTTTATTTCTAATATGACCAGAAGCTTTCAGAAACAAATGCATTTGTGTTATTACAGTAACAAGATCAATATCAAGGATATAAAAAATTATTGTGTAAAATCGTGTCGTTCAATCTTTTGGTTACCTTCTTAGCATCTCCACCTTTTAACTCTCCTTTACCTCCTTGCTTCCTCTCTTCTGCTTTCTGTCTGCCTTTTTTCTTCTTCTCCTTTTATTTATTTATTTATTTATTTTTACCAGACCCTTATTGTTGCTGCTGCTTCTTCTCCTCCATTCTAACAGAAATATAAGATAATGCGTCCTCCCACAGCTGGAAAACTAAGCAACAACAGCAACATCAAACCAACTAATTCCATTCAGCTTCCTGGACCTGCCTGGTACTAAAAAACAAACCAAAACCAAAAATAGAACAAAACCAAAGCAACCACTCTTACTCATCATTGCTTCAACTTTAATTCTGGCATCCATTTGTGTGTTGTCTCGTCTTTGCTGCTCCTACTCAACAGTGTGGATGAGAGACGAGTCTCGCCCCTCCAACCTCGTCCACCTCATCGGCTTCATTTGTCTGTTAGGACTGTACGTCCAAAACCTGTCTGTGTTTTTAATGTGTCCTTAATTTTAGTTGTCATATTTCATTTTGGATGCTCTATGTGCCATCTTTTATCCTCTGGCTGTTCGGAATGAAGGGTTTGTTTTTCCACTGTTTTCTTTGATTCGTGTTTTTGTTTTTCAAGGCGGGTATCGAATGCAGAAGAGCGAGCTCATTCCTCCCTCTCTGACTTGTGACGTCTGGGAAATTAACCAGTCAGCTCCTCAGACACTGAGCTCTGTCCATCCATCCATTCAGTGTTGGCCATTTGACATTATTATACCATTAATCTCTCTGTTGTAACGATAAGCCATATTGACATATTTTTGCTTGTTCATTCCACAGTCTTATTCGGTGATGAGACACTTAATTGTCATTGGATTTATAGAGAGTTACAGCCATAACATTTGTTTATATTAGTTTTCATACGGCTTGTTAAAACGGATTTTTATTGGCTGAAGAGAACAATACTCCACAATTATCAGAAAAGTGTACATGCACTTTCTTATTTAGAGTTAGCTGGGGTAGCTTGGACAAATAAAATGTGACTGTTGGCATTAGCCAACAGTAAATATTTTTTACAAATTATAGAATATAATTGTTGTTTCAGCATTTGTCACACTAGGAAAGAAATTTAATTCTAGTCAGTGAGTAATCAGGTTGCCAAATTCAGTCCATGATGTAAGTCTTTGTTTAAACACTGTTACATTTGGAGTGAAGGTATTAGTCCTTCCAGTGCAGGAAGCTCGTGTCTGGTGACCTGGTGAATGGAGCTGTGTCTGGGGTGAAGTAAAGTGGTCACTAATGTCTGTCTGAGGTAGATTCCTCTGCCTTGTCCTTAAAACTGTTGAATTTGTCAAGTTGAACAACGTAAAATGTCATGTAATGTCAATGTTTTAATTCAAATCTTTCAGTCGAATGACAGTAATGACCACTTTTCCTCTCGGCACTGGGGTCGGCTTAGAGGGAGGCATGGGCAGGGCCTCAGTCTATCCCTAAAGTAACAACTGCTCCTTCTGGCTGCCACTCAAACAGAAACCCCTTTCAAACTTTGTTTAACTGTCCAGTTTTGCCTTCATGCTAATCTTTAACACTCTCTTCCATATGTTTCGCTGTGTGTGTGTGTGTGTCTGTTTGTATGCACGCGCGCATGTGTGTATGTGTGTTGCATTACAGAAGCAGAAGAACATTGCAGGAGCGCTGGCTTTCTGGATGGCCAACGCCTCAGAGCTGCTCAACTTCATCAAGCAGGACAGAGACCTGAACCGTATCACTCTGGATGCCCAGGATATTCTCGCCCATCTGGTTCAGATGGCCTTCAAGTCAGTTTGTGTGTTAGCTTGTGTGTGTGTGAGGTTAGCTTCTATGAAAGTTGGGACTTTTGATCTAAATATCCAAAATGCAAACTGGTTTTCAGTCAGTATCTACCTTGTTCCTTATTGATTCAATCTTTTTGCACATGTCAGCCATAAAAAGTCTGCCTCAGGTGAAGCATAATGTGAAAACATATGGAAACCCAAACCACAAAATTAGTTGCGTGCCCTAATGGAAAAAATGTAAATGCTTGTTTGAATAAGAGCATATCTGTTGTCTGATGGCATAATATCTTCAAGGAGCTTTAATGTGTGGTTCCAGGTACCTGGTCCACTGCCTCCAGGCTGACCTGAACAACTACATGCCTGCCTTCCTGGATGACCCTGAAGAACACAATCCAAAGAGACCCAAAATTGGTAAAACACAAACTTACACAGTGCATAAATGATGTTCCGCAGCACCTCGTAGAACCGACATGTCTAGAATCTGTGACACATTCGGCTTTGTTTAGCATCTGTACATGTAAAGCAATCAAACATTCCCATAATGTCTATTATGATGAAGATGAAGTACAGATGCAAATAACTGTTATGGTATTTAAAGCACCTCATTTAGACGTGTGAAATAATCTTGCATTTGTCTGCTCTCTTTAGAGGACGTCCTGCACACCCTGACGGGGGCGATGTCCTTATTGCGGCGGTGCAGGGTCAACGCCGCTCTGACCATCCAGCTCTTCTCTCAGCTCTTCCACTTCATCAACATGTGGCTCTTCAACAAGCTGGTGACCGACACCGACTCGGGGCTGTGCTGTCACTACTGGGGGGCAATCCTCCGGCAGCAGCTCAGTCACATCGAGGCTTGGGCAGAGAAACAGGGTTTGGAGCTCGCTGCTGACTGCCATCTCAGTCGGATTGTACAGGTCGGGATACTTTGTCATTATTTGCGTGGTTTTTTTTTGTTATTCCAACCAACAAACAAACAAACAAACAGCTCCATTGATTTCAATGAAAAAACTTTTTTTTTTAAAAAGACAGATTTTAAATTTATATTTGATGGTTTCAAAAATTGAAATATTAAATATTGATCTTCAAATTATTTTTCAAAATTAATAAATAAATGTCAAAATAAGGAAGTTAAAACTTGAAAATGTGCATCACTATTTCCTAGAGGCCAAAGTGACGTCTTCAGATGCTTCTTTAATCTGTCGAACAGTCTTAAACCGTGTACTGTCATAAATCAAGAAAAAAATGACAATTGTGGTAAAACCTTAATGTGCTAAAGATGGACTGCTGGGGGAAAAAGGATGAGGCACTGAATCCTTTTCCTTAACATCTACAGAGCAGCTCTTTTCTTTGTACCCACTTCCAAACCTGCAGCTCATCTCATGATGGCGTAGTGACATAGTTAAAGATTGCTGGCATTGTTACCCTCATTCTTAGAATGACCGACTGCCATGACTCATGCAGGAATATTCAGAAGAAAGAATAAAAAATAACCAACGAAGGCACGTATGACTTACAAGATGTGTGTTTTCTATGTCCTCCAGGCTACCACCCTGCTGACCATGGACAAATATTCCATGCAGGATGTACAGAATATCCACAACACCTGCTTTAAGCTCAACTCCCTGCAGCTCCATGCCCTCATGACCAACTATCATTGTGCTCCAGATGAACCTTACATCCCACCGGTAGGATAAATAAAATCTACCTTATCTAACGTAATTTGGAAATTTTAAACTACAAGTACATCATAATGTATGTTCATTATTTGTGTTTGGAAATATCAGTTTTTAAGTGGTCTGAAAGGCTTTCCCATTATTCTATATGAGATTCAGAAGCAGCGTATGAGCAGGCTGTATGATCTCATCATAGGGGGCGTTTAGGATTACCTTTGCTACGCTTTTCTGGCAGCAGGGACATCTGTGTCCTTGGACACTCATTACCTTGTCTTCTGACATGTGTGCTGCCTCTGGCTGTGTGCAGGAGCTAATTGACCATGTGGTGGCGGTGGCAGAGAACACAGCAGATGAGCTGGCGAGGAGTGATGGGAGAGAGGTTCAGCTGGAGGAGGATCCAGACCTCCAGCTGCCCTTCCTCCTTCCCGAGGACGGTTACTCCTGCGACGTCGTGCGCAGTCTCCCCAACGGCCTACAGGACTTCCTGGAGCCGCTGCTGCAGAGAGGTAAAGTCACTAAGATGTAGACTGGCATTTCGGCATCGAAAGAAAATATTGATCATTTTCTGTGCTTGTAAGACATTTCACAGCTTAGCCTTTTCTACCAGTGTGTAGTTTACGTACCCCATATTATGGTACCCCATATTTAACCTACTTTTGTTTTAGTGACTGAATTGATGCTTATCCTTCCAGTTTAAAATTTATTTTGCTGATCTAACATTAAATGCTGGATACAAAAATTATCTTTTTTTAATGTTTATTCCTTCTTACATTTTCTGTGTTAGAACATACTAAGACGTATTGTTTATGTTAGCATAATCAGTTTAAATATCAGTTTTACTGATATCAAGATTTCATGACTTTGAATGTGGATCTTATTTTTATGGTCCCAGAAAGCAAAGTGATCATTTATATCTCTTCCTGCAGGTTTTTGTAGATTAGTGCCCCACCCTCGCTCCCCCGGTACTTGGACCGTCCACTTTGAAGGAGCCGACTGTGAAAGCCACTTCTCTGCTGCAGACAGCTCTGAGATGGTAAGACAGTAACATACAGAGACATACTCCTATATACTGTGTGTGTGTATATAGGAGTGTGAGTGAGTGTGAGTATGTGTGAATGCATAGGGGGTATCCCAGGTGAAGCTGTTTCTGTAGTGGAGTTTTAGGAAGTTAAATGAGTCTGACTCAGAATCTGGGCAGTCGTGCTCTCTTGTGGTGAGGTTGTAAATGTTCAAATTGACATCAAGCAAGACTTTTTCATCCACTTTGGCTCAAATAGCTCATTATCCTTTGTTGTAGAGTTTTCCATCATGTCACATGATCGTGGTTGGCTCTCACCTATATATTTGTGTATTTTTGTGTTATTTTGTGTTAGCATAGTACAGCGTAGATCAAGAAGAGCAAAAGTGAACTCGTTTTAGGTTTTTTGAAGACATTTCACCTCTCATCCAGCAGGTTTCCTCAGTTCTGAACTGACTGGAAAAAGAATAAAGAATTTTTACAGAACATGAAGTATTTTAAATTGAATATGGAAGATTTGTAACTAAGGCTTCTTCAGTTCTGAACTGACAATGGCTCTTGGATGAGAGGTGAAACATCTTCAACCAAACTTCATCTTCAACCAAGTTCAGTTGTTTTTTATTATTTTGCTCTTGATTTACCTGGATGACAATGAACCTACACAGACATACAATCCAGATCTTTTCATTTTCAATAGGGGTCAGTTGTCAAGGTAGTGACTTAGAAATACATCTTTAATTATTTAATTCTGTGGGATAAATATATATAACATTAGGATGATATTTTGAAAATAATGCACAACACAAACAGCATTAACAAAGCAGTTACAGGCCATTAAGGATTGAAACATATTATAAATCTTATTACTGTATTGCATTATTAAATGTTATTATACATTTTATGTGACATTTGAAAATATTAGTGTTAGGTGATATTTTTCCAGAAGTGAGCTAATATATGACATTATATGTCGGTGTGTGTCAGCGTTATATAATTTCTTATTGTTATCCTTGACAACCTTTTTTGACTAAGCTTGCTCTCATCGCTCTGCTCTGCTGGAAAATTCAGGTATAAATTACTCCGGATTTACTGGGTTTAAGGGAGATTTTACTGGAGTTTCCAAGAGTCAAAACATGACAAAGTGAAAACACAGATCAGATTTCAGGTAAATTCAAGACTAAAAAAGGTAAAATTCCTCCATGATAGCCGTAGACAATACGTCAGCACAGCCAACATAGTTTGACCAGGTTTAGAGACGTGTAAACTGGAATGGGAGAGAGAGACAAAGACAGAGAGAGAGAGACCTGCAGTTTGTGAGGGACTACTGTAATGAAACCATGCAGCAGGGATAAACAGACCAATTACAGAGGAAGTGACTGTGTGTGTGTGTGTGTGTGTGTGTGTGTGTGTGTGTGTGTGTGTGTGTGTGTGTGTGTGCGCGCGCAATGAAAAGAAGTCTATCATTTACTTGTGTATCCTCGCTAACTAACCTCTGCAGTGTGATTGGTGTTGATTAAATTGTGTGTCTGTGCAGGTTGTTAGGAAAAGTAAATTGCCCCCCTCAAAATTCACTGTAATCACTGCCCTTCAACAATAGACCACACACTTAAACACACACACACAGACGCTTTGATGACTGTGTGTCGATGCAAAGTGGAAGGAGGGGCTTCATTTTCTCAATTATGTCTCAGCTTTTTTTGTCTGTGATTTAGTGTGTTTTTCATGTGATGAGCGTGACTTGAAGGAACATCTTTGTCACGAAGACAAGGTTAGCTTTATGTTTAGTTTTGGAAAGGTGTCATTGGTTAAAATACAACACACGCGTACACAGTCATTTTGATCAGTCAACATGGGGCTAGTTTTCCAAGAAAGAGGAACAAATGCCGGTATCCATAGTGTTTATACCCACATTTAAACTCACAAGAGTTTATATGTTGTGGATTTTTTGATTGAATTATTTTGTGTGTGGTGATAAACAGTGTGCTTTCTGAC